>NC_061086.1:25664393-25967424 GCF_018902025.1 Drosophila willistoni | reverse complement strand
GCTTTTATGGTCTTCAAACTATAAGCCCCCTTTCAAAACAGAGCCCATTTATACACACACACACACACACACACATACACTTATGAACTGACTGGGCTGAAAGGGGCTGCTGAGAGTATGGGCACTTAAGCAAAAGCCACAAGACCAAGACCAAGCCAGCAACAGACTTTACTTAAAGTGTGGATTCAATGGGTTTGGAGGAGAGAGTTGGAGGCAATGTCTCTGTGCCACATCTTGAATTGCAAAACCGCAAAACACAAACGAGCCTTGCCGGCAAACAGGCAAACACTTCTACACCCAAACACTCAAATACACACACACACACTGACTCACTACATATGTCCTTTTGCAGATTTCATGGAAAAGACTGGTCCTGCGGCATTGCCTATATATATATATTTAGTCACATTTACTAAATAAAATATTCATATGTATGAACATACATTCGTGTGCATTTACTTAGAAGTCGTGTACTTATGCGGCTCACTGTTGCGTTTCAAAAAAAAAAATAAACTTAGATATAAAAGCCAGGAAATTTTCTATGCCACGGTTTCAGTTTAAGTGTGTGTGTGTGTGTGGGTTTTCCTCTTCTATGGGCATTTTATCTCTTTGCATCTCTAAGCCTCTAAAATTTGCTTACATTTCACAATTTTCAACTTTTCTGCTCACCGTTTTTCAACTTTGTGTGTGTATTGATGTGTATTTCGGTGTATGGGATTCGCGTGTGTCTGTGTGTGTGGGTGTATAAGAATGTTTGGCCCGTTATAGTTAAAAGTTTTTTTCCGCTCGGTTTGTTGGATCAACAAATGCTATGTATGTGCAGTTTAGCCAAAATTTGCCAGGGATTTTTTCCCTCTTTTTTCAGAAGCCAAAACAAGTTGAACAAAATTTTTGCATGCAATACGACTTGCTTATACTCTACCTCAGATTCCAGTCATTTTCAATAAAGCCAGTTAACCTTAGCTAAAGTATTCCTTAAACAAGTACAAATTTGACTATTGAGAACTATGTTTTAGGCAAAATGATTAAACTCACTTGAAGTTAGTCTCGGTTATTCAATATTCCCTTTGTCGAATTAAGCAATATCATTATTTTCAACCAAATCGTACTCGGAGTTCGGCACTAGGCTTAAAAGCACAATGCCCAACGTTTACCCTCTGGGACTACCATAAAAAAAGGTTGAGTAACAGAATGAAAAGACCATTTAAATAATAACAATTTTGCATGGGCGACCGCAGTGGAGCATTAACTAATATCTCTGGCATTTTAGTCGTTGTATGTTGTAGTTGTGGGCTTCTTGCTTGGGGGCAAGGTCGACCAAAAATAAAAAAAAATTAAAGAATGAAACCATCAAACAAAAAAAAAAGGGTTATCATTCGTTTGCAGTTTTTTTCCATGGATTGTTGGAGATAAATGTATGTAGGATGTTCACTTTTGCGTCAGCAATAAATTTCTTTTAAAGTGAAATCAATTTAAATATAATTTCCATTGGAGTTTTTAATGAAAAATTGAGCTGTATTGCCAAACGGCAAGTTTGCCTCCCTACTTTTGTTTGAAACTCCATTAAGGAGGATTCAAGTCGCTTTTGCCAATACAGTAGAAAAGTAGAAATGCTTGAAAACTAATTCAATTTGGCAACTTGTAAAGTGTTGTCAGTTTTTAATTCAATTGGAAAATTTAATTTTCTTGTGGATTTATGGGTGCTTGAGCAGGCGAGCTAGAAGGTGGGAGAGGGGTGAGAGTGGGTGGCTGATGAGAAGTGTCGAGTTTCCTTCAAAAGTTAAAAGTTGAGCCTGCTGAGCTTTGAAGTTAATGCCATGGCAACTGCCAATCGAAAGAGAAAGAGAGGTGGATAGAGTGAAAGAGACAGAGTGTAAAAGAGATCAAAAAGGCAGCCAACAACATTCATATGTAATAAAATGCAATTTATGGTTAATTCATTTAAATGCAGAACAAAAATATACAAAGTACAAAAACCTTGCTATATTGTACATTCAATTATGTTAATTAAATGCGCAATGCAAAAAGAAAAAGTAAAACCGTAAAAAACACGAGAGTAAGGAGCAACCAAGTTGAATTTGTTGACCAACCTGGGTTGACTCTTTTATGTCGCACAATTTAACCAACTGCAGGATGCCAAGAAGAGGAAGGGAAGCAGGGGCAGGGGCAGGAGCAGAGGCAGAGGGAGTGACAAGGGCACTGGCAGCAGAACGGTTAAGCCAAAGGTAATGGCAACTTTTTGTGTTTATTTATTTCTGGTTACTGTTCCTGTTGCTGCTGTGGCCGCCTCTCAAGCACACACTTTTAATCCTAATTAATCCTTTTTGCTAAAAGTTAAAGTCGCCGCACAGTGGACAGAAATCTGTTTTAAATGTACATATAGTAATATCGCTAGCCAAGTTTATTCCACGAGGCATATAAACTCTTCTAAGCTTCTATTTGCGGATTTTGGATATTTTATATTTGGTCTTCTTATATGGTTTTGAATTGTTTGTTTCTAATAAAATGTAATATTTGTTTCGAAAATCGAAAATCATTTAGGCCACAGTGCACTTGTTGGCCAAATGACCATCCAATCATAATGATGTCAAAGATAATTATGAAGATGATGCTGGTAATGACGATGATTAAGGACAACAAACGACAGTGAAACACTTGAAAGTTTGCAAAAGCAAAAATGTCGACTTGTTGGCAAATTAACTCAATGACTGACTCTTGTGGAATAATTTAATTATGCTGAGACGAGGGCATAAATAAGTACGAGTAGTAAAGCCAAACGCTTTTAAGCCATTTGTCGTTGTTGGCAACTTGGAAAACAAGGGTCAAGTTTTCCCCTAGCTCTAGGAAGATGCGCCCAGCAAAAGTTTTTTATTTGAGGGTTAATTTTCGTAAAAGGTTATAGCAATTAGAGGAATAAAAGTCTGACATTTTTCACCTTTTACACTGCAAATGCATTTTAACCAGTTCTTGTAGTTAGTTAATAATGAGCTTATCGTGATGAGGTAAGCATGATCTATTCCCATGCCAAACATTAGGCTTAAAGGACCCAACCCTTGCGATATGACAACGACATAATGTGTGTGTGTGTGTGTATGTGTCTGTGTGTTGTGTAGAAGTAGTTGTCACCCTCATTTGCCTAGCACATGCGGCGTATGCGTAATATGTGTTATTATCTTTTTTATATAGTTTTATTTTCATATAAGTAATTGCCACTTACTGGGCTATGAAAATATAATTACGTGTCGACAAGTCCACGTGGCTTTTTCAAACTTTCTAACAAACAACAAACACGCGTAATCGATATCGAGTCGAGGCTAATGTTTTAAGAACCATCAATGGAAATTATCGTTTGCAAACAACGTGGTTATGGCTTAGCCAAAGCAAAAGTCATGCTTTTTTACTTCCAACAAAATAATCGACCAAAAATAAATGTTGGCTAAAAATAGACGTTGAACAAAAGCGATAGAAAAAAACCAAAAGCCAAACAATATAATAACAAAAATCGGTCGCAGGACAAATCTATATGTAACTATGTGAAGGGGTGGCTGTGTTTGTGTATGTGAGGGTGCAAAAGAAAAAAAAAACACTCCTCAGCAAAATTTATGCGTTTGGCTGGGACACAACCTTAGACAATAATAATTTTACCAAGCGAGCGGCAAAAAAAACCAGGCAAATGCAGAAGCTGCGTTTGTTTTTATCTTCTTTGCTTCGCTTTTTTATTTCACTTTTTTTCTCTCTTCTTCTATCTGTTATTTCCGCCAAAAAGCAAGAGTCAGCTAGTGCCCGGGCCACAACAGAGAGAATCAATGGCTGGATGGTTGATGCCAACTACTAAACGTGGCATAAACTTTTTTCTCGAACAACAAGCACAGGAAAAAAATAGTAAAGACATAGAATGGCGAGAAAAACATGGCTCAAAGTGGGTAAGACGGATAAGCGCTGCACAAAACGGCTAAAGATGAAGTTTTTCATCTCTTCTCCCTTCTTTTCTTCTTTTCGCTGTTGATTTTGATATTTTGCTCTACTTTCCCATTGAACACAAAATGGCAAATAAAACTCTGAGGAGAACGAAAGAGAATGCGAGCGAAACGGTTGCCCCCAAAAATCGTGTGCAGGTTGTTTCCTGGCCAAGGCCCGGATAAAGTTCATAGTTGGCTAAAAGGCAATCTGCTTTTGATGGCATTTCACAACTAAAAGATAGTAAAGTCTGCCAATATCTTTTTGTGGGTTAATATTAATGATAGTTTGTTTAGTGGATTAAATTTTTTAAGCGATCATAAAGCAAGTTTATAAACTTTTTCTTATAGCAACTTACCAATTTATATTTTTTACGATAACTGCAAGAAAAGAGAAAAAACAACATTAAAATAAGATTTTATTTTAGTTAAAGATTCAATTGATGGTAACTAAGGGTAAGAATCTGGTAAGCATATTAAATTATTCAACGCAAATTCACCCAAAAAAGGAAAGGAAAAAAAAGAGGGACACAATATCAAATGTAATTAAATGGTCTTGGCTATATATCTTTGGCAATAATTTTGGACACACGAAAACGAATTAGTGTCAGTTTTATCTCTATTCCTTTCTCTCTTCCACTCTCTAGTTCTCTTTCATTCGCAGGCCCTCAGAGTGGAATCAATAAACCAGAATAAAATGCTCTGGCCATAGCCCATAGAACTGTGAGGCGTTTTAATAAATGAATTGCTGATTAGATGAAGTTGGTCAATGCCCAAGACGACCGAGGGAAACGATAACAAACAACAACATGAAATGCAAAGAATGCCAAAAGAATTTGTGTAACACAATAAACTTGTGAAAATTGGGACAATGGGAATGGGGTTCGGTTAAAGAGACATGGCCATAAAAGCAACCAACGGACAAGGTTAAACCAAAAGAGGCACACAAAACAAAAAAACACTGAAAACAACGAACAAAAAAGACATCCCAAGTGTCAGGCTATGTTTTTCGGTTGGCCCTTACTTTGGATACCCTCGCGAATTTGCATTCTGAGAGATTAGTCCCAGGGGTGTCGTATGATATGGTCAACCTGTCTAAATCGAATTGGAAAAGCATTTCAAACATATATAAGTTTAAGACATTCGTTTTACCTTTGCCAGTTCTTTAATTATTTTAAAGTTTTAGAACTAAGAACTTAAAGAACTCATTTTTAAAACAAAAACCATAACCATCGGCTATGTAACTGCGAACAAAGCATAATTGCCTCAAGTCTAAGGACAGACAGACATAGTTTAGTGATTTAGGATAGTTGTGTAACAAATTTTAGGCGACAAGTGATTATACCCACTTGACAAGTTTATAAAGAGAACGTATGTCACCCGAATGCTGGTCAAAGCTGGCGGCAAAAAGTGGCACAGGATGCAAAGTAGGATGAGAAGTAGCCAAGCCAAACGGGCAAATGGTACTGAGAATGACGGGAAGAATAACAAAAAAACAAATAGCCCCACGAAAAGCCAATGAACGTCAGTTCATAGAGACAGAGACAGCGAGACATTAGGCAAACTGCGCCAAGCAGGGCTCACGGTTTCTGAAAGGGCGAAGGATTGTGTCGGGTCCTGCAAAGCGGTGACAAGGGAGCTAAAAGAGTGTGAAAGGCATGTGAGAAACGCTATTGAGAAAATCGCCAGGCAGCTATTTATACGCGCAAACACAAAAGCACAAAAAGAGAGAAAGCACAATGGACCTTACCGAACCAGGTCCTTTAATAAATCCGCGCGACCTTAACCCTTCCAACTGGCGATAAAAAAGGTAAATTTCGCGAGAACTGTAATGTGACTTAGCTTAGTCAAGGGTAAACCGTTTCGAGTGAAACTTCTTTTATCTTTAATTGCACTTAGTAAATTGTATAAACTGAATTTAACTAAGCACAATGGATCTAAAAGAATTCTTAAAAGTTAGCACAATGAAAACTCGAATTCAAACGACAAGAATTTTCAAACTATATTAATAAATGCTTCTTTAGAGGGAGACTTAGTTGGAATCAAAATGCGGAATACTCTGCTAGATCTGTTTTAGATTTCAAGAAATCAGATATTAATTGTAAGTATTTTAGCCTTTGCTTATAAATTTTTGAAAACTTTGATTGCTTTCGTTTGAATAAATTTCTGAAGACAAAAAATTTCGTTAATTAATTATGAAAAAATATCGTAATAAAAGGTGCTAAAATTGCCTTAGAATGGATAAACACTTCCAAAAACAGTTCAATCTTAAACTAAATTCTCTTCTTACGTTTATTTTTTTGGTTGCTTTGTCTCTCTTTAGCTTAGTTACTTCTACTTGAGTTCAATAGGAATGTCACGTTCTACGTTAGAAGAATTGGGGCAATAACAAAACAGCCGATAAAGCCGTATAATACAAAAACAAAAAAGAGAAACAAAAACAGATGAGAAAAAAATATAAAAAATAAGTCAATAAGTTTGGCAACATTTTTTAAAAACATTTCTCTTGCCCTCACACACGATGTCGATGGAGAGAAGTGGGGAAAAAATAAAAAGACTTGTGACAGTTGTATTAAGGTGGATGATTGTTTGCCCGAAAGAGGGGGGAACTTCTAGCTGACGGTTGGGGTTGAGGCAATGGAAATGGGCTAAGCAAGTTGATATAGGCCATGCTGTTCATAAAAAGAAAACAAAACTTAATGGATTTCACAGACACTTTGACTAAGGCTGACACACACACGCACACACATACTTAGGCGAAAGAAAAAGCCAGCCAAAGGAAAATTGTAAGTGAGCGTGCGAAAAGCGGGAAAATGCTTGCAAACGACTAACTTTGAAGTAATTTGCTTTAGAAATTACACGTTAGAGCAAAGTTTTCTTTTTTTTTGCGCTCAATTTTTTATTTATATTATTTTGGAGGCAAAAAAAAAGTTGCTAAAAAGTTAAACTCATGCTTACACACATTCTCTGTATGTGTGTGTGTGTGTGTTTTTGGTGGGGTTCTAGCATTCAAGGGTGAAATATTATAATTTCCACATTGGGCTTTTAGGTGGGTTATAGATGGCGGTTAAATATTAGGGTATGCGCTGGAAGAAGAGGAAGGGGTGGTAAAGGGGGTTACGGAGGCGCTCGACTAATTTGTGTATTTCTCGGTCTGCGTGTATGTGTGTTTTGTATTTGTATTTGGTTTTTGGTTGAATTTGTTTACCCACTCAACACACAGCTGAGCTGAAGGCACACACACACACACACACACAGGCAAACACATGAAGACTTTAAGCATTTACATGCATTTGCAATTTTGTTGTTATATTTATTTTTTTGTTTTTGTTTTTACGCGTTTTGTGTTTTTGTCTCGTTTCGCATTGACTGATAACACGCGCTAATGCTGCTGCGATAACGGTATATATAAATATATCAATACATTTGTGTTTGTGTGTTTATATGTATGTTAAGTGCTTATTAGAAATAACAGCAAATGGCAAATTGCTTTGCACTGCACTTGACAGAAACATACCTACAGATGATTAACTAATTTGTTTAAATTTTATTTTAACGTTGTTGCTATTTTTGTTTTTCTAATGTTTGTTTTGATTTTTTTGATTTTGAGTCCTGCAAAGAAAGTATTATGCAAAAACATTAGTTGCCTTGTCTTTACATTTGGCCTTTCCTTTGCTTTCCTTTTTCGCTTGTTTTTTTTTTCCTTTGCTTCTTTTTCTTTTATTACAACCGGCGGCAAAATTTCGATTCCGCAACACGCGCGCACGCACTGTCTTTGGTTAGCGTAGCAAATGTAGACTGGAGAAGGGGGGCCACGGGACGGGACGGTTTTTTATTTTTGTGGGGCGGTCACTAGCCCGACAGACACACGGCCCACGAGTTTTGCACAGCACGACGACAACTTTAACACTGAGAACCTGAGCGACTGAGTAACGGAATTCTCTGCCTGGTGCCTGTGCCAGTGCCAGTGCCTGGACTGTGTCGCCAAATAACACACACACACACAGAAATTTACGCTCTCACTCTCATCAAAACAAATTCGGTTGCTGCAGTGGAGCTGTGAGGGGGCGGCAGAGACAGAGGCAGCGGCAGAATACTCGTAAAATTTCAAGCGCCGGCTCTCTTTTGGTTATAGTTTGCAGCTCGTAGCTCGCATAGAGATGCTTGGGCCAGCTTAGATGCGTTGCTCCAGTTGGCTTTGGCGCCCAGACATCAACTGATACGGCAGCAGCAGCTGTGCTTTCGCTTTGTTTACAGTTATTTGACGCACGCCATTTACTTACACACGTTCTCTCGCTCTCTCGGTGTTGAGTACTCTCCGCCTGCATTAAGGGGAGCCCATATGTAATTGGGGTTGGCTTTCGGCTGTAGTGTTGGTTAATGCAAGAAATTTTTGAATTTCAAATTATTTATAACTTCCATTTAGTTGGTCTGCATTCTAAGAACAGACAGATGGAACCATGGTGATGACTCGTTAAATTAATAACAAACGCTCTTAAACAATTTTTCTCACTTAATTTTTTCGAAAAGGTCTTAATTCTTCCAAGTTTTCTCAGATGTCATTGAATATCCTTCCAAGTGCAATAATTCAATATTCTGCCATAATTTTGCCGTCTTTAAAGAACTGTTTTCAGCATTTTGATCTGAAAACGACGTAAGACTTGTTTAGATTACAACTTCAAGTTTACTATAAGTTTATTATTTTTGATTTGCAAAGTTAGACCATTCCTTTTAGATACTCTTTCGAGTATTTGATAGTCTCTTTTTAAAAATCAGCGCAGGCGCTATTGAAAAACAAAAGACATAGCCTTGGCTTGTCCAACAGATGTTGCTGCCATTGATTAGACCCAAAGCAAAATGTTTGTGCCAGCTGATCAGAAGAAAATTTATTAGAGCATATATTTAGGCTGGCAATTAGAAATTGTCCATCGAATTGGAGTCAAATTAATTCACTGTCTTTGGTCAATTTGGTGGTCTGCTGTTCCTGCTGAGATGGCAATGTTTCCGCTGTTGTTTCACCCAGGCCCTCATTGTCATCGTTCTCTGTCTCTGCGGTGGCTTCGGTTTCCGCTTCCGTTTCACGTACCCCGTCCTCACAAACGGTCAATGGTTTCCGCTCCAGCAGAGGACGCGGCATGCGGCTTAGAAATCCCGAACAAAATGTCTGAATCGATTCACATTGACCGGGCGCATTGGTGACCACAAATGCGCACGTCTGGATAATGTCATGTGGAGTGTTGTCCATGTACTGAAACACTATATGCTGCTCCTCTATGTCGCCATGGGTTACCAATTTTCCTTGCAAACTGTTGTTTATAAGGGGAAATATCTAAATCATTGTCCATTGCCAGTGCAATGTGTAACTCACCCAACAGGCTCGCCGGTAATTTTCATTTCCACCTCCTCATACTTGTTGCGAACGTAATCAAAACGTTCCTTTGCATCGGCTGCTTCCATCTTGAATTAAGAGTAGAAGAAAGTTGTTAAGTAATAATCTTAATTCGGATTTCTCTACTGGGTATACTTACATCTTCTATGCAATGATTTGGTGGTATACATATTGAGAGCTATTAAAAAGTTGAGAAAAGGTTTATCTACCCAGATGCGTATACATTTCATTTCAACTTACCACTTGTCCAGTGAATAAAACTAATATGAAATATAAATAAAGCGTTAGATTTTGTCTCATTGTTAATCCAAGCAGTGATCAGGTTCAACTGACTAGAGAATCACTCGAAACCCAATGGTCATTCGCATTAAAATTTGGAAAATATTTCCATATTCATTTACACTTCCATTGTTAATCCATTGTTCTCGCTTCGCTTCGTAGTCAAAAGTTAGTAGCACTGACGTCATAATAATTAAAACAGAAAATAATAACAATAATACAATGAGCGAAAAGCTCATCATACAAACCCAATAATAATCTCACGCTAAAACAAACAAAACATGGCAAAAAATTTTAAAAACAAAGTGAACCAAAGTTCGTAGAAGAGGCGTTGGAATTTCCTCTTATATTATGTGGACCATCTGTAAAAATAGCTAAAGCAAGGTTTTTTTTTAGAACAATAAACAAGCTGCTTAAATTTAGACACAAGTTATCTTAAGATCAATGCAAATATCTTGAAATTGGTATAAAAGGAGTCGTCTTTGCTTTAAAATATCATCCACACCAAGCAGTTCCATCAACAGGTTCGGAAACATGAGAGCTATAACCATTTGGTGTTGGTCTCTATTGGCCATATGCTTCTTGTTAACCAACTCTGTGGGTGCGCAATCGAGCACAAGTGGCGACTCCAGTAGTTCGACCGATGCTTCTTCTGCGGCATCGGGTAGTACTACAGCAGCTACTCCCGCAGCAAGTGCCTCAAATTCAACCACAGCAGCTACCCTAACAGATTCCAGTGCATCAGTTTCACAAAGTACTAGCTCCAGTGGAGACAGTGGCAGTAGCAGCAGCAGCAGCAACAAAGCCGCCAAAAGGGCAGCGGCCCTGAAAAGACGTCTGAAAAAGCTAAAACAGCGAAGGAAACGGCAAGCAAAAAGACAGAGGCAAAGGCAAAAGAATAGAAGAAATCGATCTGGTTAAATTAAATAATTCAACATGAATAAATAATCATTTGCATATCAAGAGAATTTGAGTTTATTTTCAATACAAATTATCACCATTCTCCAAAGGTTTATAAACGAAATCCTCAGTGAAGACCAAGACAGGCTTAAGTCTTATAGAAGATTCAATCTTCCTACATACATATGTATAATTTTGCAATTTGTGATTAATTTTCAAAATATTTTCATGACATAATCATCGTTAAAATTATGAATAAAAAGAATTTAAATGCAACCCTCATATTTTCAAGGTTTTTTTTTTCCATTCGCCTTCTCCGCAGCGATGCACCATATAAAACTAATTATGAAAGCTTCTTTTAAGGCAATTTATAGACGAGTGCTCTTTATGAAATTAACAAATTCGTTTAACAAATATTATTATACAAAAAATGTCGTTGCAAAAAAATCCCAAATTTATTAAACTAGATCAAATAAGAATCCACGAATGCAAAACACAAAATTTAAGGCCAACTGCGTAAATATGTAACCTCGAACGATAGACGATTCGGTATAAAAGGGTTGAATGTTGATGAATTTGCTGCTATCTGTGGATCTTCTGCAAATATGAAAGTCGGTGCATTAATTTTCGAATGTGCCATCGTTTTGGCCATATTCTATGTGAGAGATGGCGACGCTGTGGCCTGTTCGGCTACAGTGACAACTGGTTGCACGGATTGCAGCGATACCGCAAATAGCGCTGATCCGGACTGCACAACAACAACGACAACCACGACAAGCACAACCACCACTACAACCACAACAACGACAACAACGACAACAACAACCACTGAAGCAACAGCAACATCTTTAACCGCCACCACAGCGAAGACATCGAAATCCAAAGCAAAAAAGAAAAAGTTTCATATTAAAGGATTAAAGTTCACAAGGCGATCTCGTTTGTATATTAACAAGAGACGGATCAATTTCAAGAAGGGAAACAAAAAATTAAAGAAACTTAATGTGATCGTTGGCTGAATTCTTCATTGTGCAATTAAATAAAAATCAAATATACACATATTTCTTTAATTTCATTATTGAATAAAAAACTGCATTGCTTGGAGTTCTAAACATGTGTTATTATCGGAGACGTGGTTGAAGAACTAAAAGAAATCATTGTATCAAATTAAAATGTTGATTGCATATAGGTAATATTTAAGTAGAAAATATGTAACCTTTCCATTTTAATTGAAATGCGGCTTAATACAACTAGTCAAGTCAATAAATTACTGACTTGATTGACTAAATTGGTCGTATGCTTCGATTACTTTAGATGATTAAGAACTTCACACATTAAACTAAAACAGATCTAAATTAGGATCAAGCAAGATCATAACAGAAAACTACATTTAGCTTGGTTTTTGTATGATATACAACCATGTATTGTAAACAATTTTTGCATTTGAAAATTCATCCTACATTCTCATAATTGTCACATTTGCATAAAAAGTTATAAAACTACTTGAATTCGTTTTAAGTTTCTATGTTTCTATATTTATCGCGTATACGCAGGGTGGACGTTGTAAAATAGACAAACTTTTTTTGTGTTGTGTTTCCTATATTAGTAACTAGAAACTAAGTCCAAGGCGAAAAGTTTTGAAATCAAAGTAAAAAAAAAACTATTTGAGTTCTTCATTATACTTGTATTACAAAATTGGACTTCCGATCACGCCCTTTGTATCCGTGATTAGAAATCACCCGATCTTATTTATTGACAATTTTATTTATAGTGTCCATTATTGGAAATGTTTATCATATTTTACCCTATTAAAATCTTGAAATTGTTGGTTTACTTACATGGTTTTTGGCTGTACTTTTTATCTAATCTGTCTTATAAATAATTTGTCGCTAATAATGTACAATATCTTTAATATCTGCAAACAGTTCAAATATATTTTAGAATGTAGATTATCCATTGAATATTTATTGATTTTCATTTTTGAAAACGAGGAAAAGGAGATATTTCCAATCCTACAAACTATACATGTACTTGAGAAGCGTGAGAAGCCAAGTAAATGGAGCCATGTCCGTCTGTCCATCTGGAAATCTACTAGAATAATTCCTGGTATTTAAGGTAGGATTGGACTATTATAACATATAACTGCCGTAGAAACCAGCTATCGAAAATCGTCTTTATAAAGTGTGCTTAGTGAGAAGTTTTTTATAATATTAAAAAAATTTAAGATAACACAAAAACTTTTCGAAAAACTTAATCAGCAAAAAAGTTTAAGGAACTGAGGATATTAAAATGTCTTCTTTCTCGCTTAAATTTAATGATTTACAAGATCAATCAAACTGAAATTTCTGTTGGCCAGTGTTGGCCATTTGTTTAATTATATAGAAAATGTATAATTTTGTCAAATTTAAATAAAAACAAATTAAATAACATTTGTTGCAATGTTTTCTATTGATTCAAAAATCAAACAAAAGCTGCATTTATTTAAACAAAATGATGGAGGCATTTTGTGCAAATAGATTGCAAATGGTATAAAAGGCGTCGCACTCGGGGCCAGAATATCATCCGTTTTGAATACCTTGAGAGAGATGAGAGCCGCTACAATATGGAGTGTTCTAGCCATATGCCTGATAAGCATAATTTTGACAACGGGACAATCCACTACAGGGACCAGCAGCAGCTCTAGCACCACCACCACCACCACCACCACCACCACCACCACCACCACTTCAAGCCCCGCGAGCTCCTCTTCAAGCACTCCCACTTCAACCAGTGCAACTCCCAGCTCAAGCTCTGAAACATCTTCCGTTGAATCCAGTACCTCGACTTCGACTACGAATACTGAGCTTGAAGCGGCACAATCGAAAATTGACACTTTGCAATCACAAAAAGAACAATTGGAAAAGAAGAATAAAAAAAATATACGGAAAGCTAAAAGAGCACAAGCAAGGGCAAAAAGAGCAGCAAACAGAGAGAAAAGGAGAAAACGAAATCAGAAAAAACGTAAAAACAAAGGATAAACGATCTGTGAGACATTTTATATCTTTTCAAAACATTCTGACAATTGAAATTGAATAATTTTTGTGAAATATTAACATAATTTGACAATAATAAATAATATGAACATTACATAAATGACTAAAATGTATTTAGAGAATGGTAAACGGGGAGTCCAGAAAATCCATTTTGGTAAAGAGAATTTATAGTAACCAAAGGCCAAATCCAAGCAAAGAGAAATATAACTTCAGACAAGATACAAATATAACATTTTAGAAAGGTTTAATTTGTTTTTGTTGCAAATATTTTCAAAGTATCTCATTTAAGAGACCGCAGCATTTAAAAAATCCAGCTCAGATACTTGAAATATAAAAAAAAAAAAATCCTTAGTTTAAATTCTAAATTGATGTTATGAATTTAACTAAAACCAAACACATTAGTTTACACGAGTGAACTTTGTGTGATTGGCAAATATTCAATTGAGATATTGTGCCCTAAAGTAGGCAACAGAATTGCCAAAGCAACACAACAAAGTTTCATAGTTGTCAGCTTATTGCGAAAAGATCATGGCAGAGCTCAGAGATCTTCTGTTTAAAACAAAGATGTGCGTTCGATTGACACAGCTAATTAAATATTTATTTTAATAAACAAAAACTATATCAAAAATATTTCTTTGAGAGAATAGGTATTTATTTGAAAATGAAGGTTTAATATATTATTGGTTGAACCTTTCTATTGCCACAGGTGACTGGCGGAAGAAAATTGGGTATAAAAGCAGAGCACCTGCCACTAATTCATCATCATCATCGGCCATCAGCTACAACCTGATCAAGATGCGAGCTTCAACATTAATTCTGGGTTTTACCCTTCTAGCCATATTGTATGTGAGAGAAGCCGATGCAGTGGCCTGTTCCGCTACCGTGACAACCGACTGCACGGACTGTACCGATACGGCAAATGCCAGTAACGCAGATTGTACAACTACCACCACGACAACAACGACAACCACCGAGTCAGGAGCATCAACATCTCCGACAACTGCACCAACTGAAGCTGGCGGATCATCCACCCCAGCTTCTTCTCCGTCCACAGAGGCCAGCTCTAGCAATTCAGGTGACTCTGAGACAAGCCCCTCTAGCCCCAGTAGCAGCAGCAGCAGCAATAACAGCGCCGCAGCCAGAAGGAGGCAAGCCAGGCGACGTCGCCAGCGGGCTGCCCGAAGGCGCAGGCAGCGGGCTGCCAGAAGGAGGAGGAACAGGAGGAACAACCGGTCTGGTTAATTCATCAGTTTAAAACTAAAATTGTTGTGAAGAATTAAACAAAATGGAAATAAATAATAAACTTAAGGCGCATCAATCAAAAAACTTGTTCTTTTTTTGAATTCTTTATTATTATGTTATTTCAATTAATCGCAAATTTCTACAAAGTCCCAGAAATATGATTACTTACTCATCGGCACTGGGATCCAAACGGAATTGAAAGGGTGGTCCATTGCTCTTGGAACGATCATCATCGTCGATGGCAAGCATTTCAACAACTTTACGTGGTGGCACATCTTCGGGTAGAACAGGTCAATAGTCCTTAAGGAATTTGATTGCATTATCCTCCACGTTGATGTCGCGTAGCTTGATCACCACCCATGAGTAGGCCACATGGTACTTATCAATATCGTTGTCCTCGCCCTTATCGTTCACTTGTGTGCGGAAACGGAAGCCATTGCTTTGCAATTGATCCTTATAGTCCAGGGGTTGAACGATCTTCAGGGATCCTGTGCCATCATTATTCCTGACCATGGTAAATTTACCGGCGTCATATCGATCACCTTATATTGGAGCTTATTGGTCTTTCAGTCCTGGAAATTTATCATTTTACTTTACATAAAAACCAATAGACGAATAAAGATCTATCCTATTTTATAAACAATAGTTAAACAAAAGCTAAACTTTATGAATAAAAAAGTTGCTCTTTTTTGAATAAATGCCTTGAGAATAGCGAAAATGAAATCCCACAAGCAAAAAGAACATATCTTTTTCTGAAAGTCTATATGATTAGAATTAAAATATCAAATCGATTTAGCAATATCTACTTTTGTCAGCTATCACAATATTCGCTGCATAGCAAGCTTTAAAATTAACTTTGAAGAAGATTTTAGCAGACGTTTCTTCTATGAAATTGACGCATTCATTAAGTAAATATTAGTAGCGACATCTTTTTTTTTTTTTGGTATAATAATCGAAATTAATTGAACAAAGCCAAATAACAGGCGACCAAAATAACAAATAAATTTAAAGCCAACTGCGTAAATATGTAAGCAAATACAACCAATACAATATAAAAGTTGCCAAATTTGTTTTTATTTCTCGATCATTTGCAGATATGAAAGTCAGAGGATTAATTCTGAACTGTACCATCATTTTGGCCATATTCTATGTGAGAGATGGCCATGTTGTGGCATGTTTGGCTACAGTGACTACTGATTGCACGGAGTACGCAAATCTTAATACTGAAAGCTTAAGAATCTCATTAGTTTGACCAGACAAACCCGATTAGCCGATTCGTGGGCCAAACCTTTATCTCAGCTTAAAGGTTGCGATTGAAAATAAAACTTGGTATACTATGATGAACATTTTCTAAAATTCTGTATAAATTTAAACCAAGATACACTACCATACTAACCAAGCCATCTAAAGAGAATTTTTTACGCGTGTCTTCAATGATATTGACTGTCAGTTCATTTGTTTCTTTTGTAAATATTATTGTAGCAAATTTTTGATAATAATCAAAAATTAATTGAACTAGACCAAACATAATTTAAAGCCAACTGGGTAAATATTCAGCCAAATAGAACTTCTTCGGTATAAAAGCACTGAAAGTGTGATGATTTGGTTTATCATCTGTCGATTATCTTCAATTATGAAAGTCAGTGCATTAGTTCTCGCATTCGCCATCATTATAGCCATATTCTGTGTGAGAGATGGCGATGCTGTGGCGTGTTCGAATACTGTAACAACTGACTGCACGGACTGTACCGATACGGCAAATGCCAGTAGCTCAGATTGTATACCAGCCAGAAGCCCTGAATACCCCATCGGAAACAGAAAGAACAGCAGAAGCAGATCGAACTTACGAATTCCCATAAATTTTACATTCAATATTCGTTTGGAGTAGCTTTCAAAATAAAGTGAAATTAACAGAATTTATGAAAAAGTCTTGTCAAAATTCCTTTTAAAAACTCTGAAAGTTTTTTTCTTGTTGTATAGATTCATTCATTTTCTGTGGGCAATCAGATACATCAAGTAGAAGCTAATCATCTATTATTTAGCTAAATTGAAAACTCAAAGAGTGAGTTTTGCTTTGATCAACATATGTAACAAGAACTAAATTAAAAATTTATAATCTTACCCTATAACTCAGTCAATTCCAAAACGATTTCAAAATGTTATATGCCAAAGTTATTCTAATGTTACACACTTTTAATGGCAATAACAAGATAAGGAAACTTAAAAAAATTGTTTCCAGCCGAAAATGAAGAATTCTCCAAAAATTATCCAAGTTTTATGGGTATATGGGGAAAAGTTTGGAGAATTTGAAATAATCTCTTTGCACTGATCAAGAGAACGAAAAAGTTATAAGTTTTGCTATAAATAAATATTGTTGTTGATTGGATTCGGTTAATTAAACCAGTTTCAGTTGCCTTGTAAGTGTGCGTGTGTGTGTGTCTGTGTGAGTGAGTGTGAGATGTGTACGATGTGTGAGATTTGTTGACATCATCTTTTAGTTGCTCGCTAAGTAACTAATTAAGTAACGCCTTTGTCCCCACCCTCAAATGACTTGAATTTTTTCATTCTGTGACTGCCAATGCAAACTTTATTTCAATGTCATGGGAGAGGACAAGAAATTGTCCGATGCGTTTCTTTAGGCGTGAGATTTCACTACTTGGGGTTCTGATGGACAATTGAAAGTGACTTCAGTGCCATTTGTCTCCCAGGGTCTGGACCAGATCTGGACATTGCACTGCTTCGTCTTGCTCTCACCATCGATCAGTTCCACTTCATAGACGTATTTGCTGCCTGCGACAACTTGATGGGTGGCCGAAATGATTTTACCCAATCTACATCGAAATTAAAGTTAGTTCAGCTATTATACCATTAGACGATTCGACTCACTTGTAACTGGGACCATCACCGCTGGCCAATTTCGACAGAGAGTTATTAAGAGTCTGCTCGGCTTCCTTCAGCCTGTCACCTTCCAATTTACTAATGCCACCGGGAATCTACATATAGACAATACCAAGGCCATACAAAACATTGAACCTTTTCCATTATCAAAAATTCTTACGTTATCAGCCGCGACAAGAAGGGCCAGACCCAAAACAAAGATCACTTTCATGGCAAACATATTGTTTCCTTAAGATTGAATTTGCCTTCTTTAGACACACCACACAAAGAGCTATTTCACACTGAACGCTTAATGTGGGACAACTGGCCGCTTTTATAGAGTCCGAGACGAGAATGACAAAAATAATTTCTCATTATTTACGTTTGCGCTCATCTATTGTTGAGCGATCTTTGTCGCACAGTGGTTCCGTTGCTTATTAAACTGACTTCTGAATCTAATACAGTTCTGAGCAAAAATTTTGTTTGTCTGTACCGGCTTTTATCCCTTGAAACCTCATCTCAGTTGTGACTAAGGTTATCACATTACATGACTCCAAATGAATTAATATTTTCGACCTACACTAATTTGTTTCCACAAAATTGAGTTGGTTTGTGTAATTTTCCACCGATAAGATGATGGGAATGAAAAAAAAAAATGCTAGGGGGAACCACCGCCCTCTATTAAAAGCTGTTTGGCAGCAAAAACAAAACAAACAAGCAAAAAAAAAAAGCTCAAAGTCATATCTGAATATTCATACATCATCTATAACCAAACAATTTACTTTGAAAATGTTAGTATTATTTATTAGAATATATACAAGCTCCTTCTATATGTACATACATTGTTTTGTTTGATAAGTGCAAACAGTAAATGCTAAACAAATTTCCATCAACGTTTGTGGCTTGACACTTACTCAGTAACTTAACTTACTCAGTAAGTTCTTCTGAGACTGTACTAGAAATAGACATTTAAGATTTTAGATTGTTTATTTAAATTTGGTCAAGCATTTTAAACGTAAGAGTACTAATTACTGGATTATCTATTAGTGGGACATTAAATTGCCATCTTTATCTCAATTTGCTAGAACTCCTGACCTGGGCAAACTTATTCAAATTAAATATTATATAATATATATTATGTGGTTAGGTATACATATACCTTATGCGATTATTAAGCTATAGAAAGACGTTCAAAGATCTCGGATTATTAATTCGTTTCAGGTTATGAGAGTGCACTTATACATGCATACAATTATAAGACGCACAGTGGTTCAAATGACAGAAAAACTTTGGGAATACGTAAATTTGTTTGGTATTCGATTTAGCATTAAATTAACTACCAAAATACGAAACTTTAATAATTTTCTAATTTTTTTTAGAGCAGTTTCAAATTTAATTTACTTTTAGAAATAAGTTTAAATGGGTTTCTCTTAAAACTTCTCAAAAAAGTAGTATATAATTCGTCTAAAGCTGTCAAACAGCTTTTAATAGAGGGCGGTGGTTCCCCCTAGCATTTTTTTTTCATTCCCATCATCTTATCGGTGGAAAATTACACAGTTAATTAATTAGGCAAACCAATTCAATTTTGTGAAAACAAATTAGTGTGGGTCGAAAATATCAATTCATTCGTGATAACCGCAGTCACATCTGAGATGAGGTTTCAAGGCTAGTCATCAGACCAGAGTAGAGATTACTCTAAGGGAGCCTGGGGAAAGTAAAGTGAGTAAACAGCTTTTCAAATAAAGCAAAACCAATTGAAATTATCATAGTTGTGACTGTTTAACTCATGATCACAATTGCTGATTAAACAGGTGGCTTTCAGCTTAGTTAAAAGATAAGTATGTACGAAATGTTCCATTTATTTTGCATTTTTCGATCTTTGTGTTTATTTTCTACCAGGTCTTATCGAGTTCTTTGTCATCACCGGCACATTTGATTGTGATGTTGGTGCCATTTTCCTTCAGCCAAGGCTGACTCCAGATCTTCACAGTGCATGTCTTGCTGGGCTCATCGCCATTGGCCAACTCCGTTTCGTAGGTATTCAAGGTACCGGACACCACTTGACCCGTAACTGAAGTCACCTTAACAGATCTGTAGAGTGAGATATTGAGTGAAATATAAATTAACCTCAAAGAAATTGGGTTTTTCCTACTCACTTGTAGCTGGGTCCATCACCGGTGGCCAATTTGGCCAATGTGGTGTCCAGAAGTGCGAGAGCTTCCTTCCTCTCATCCCCTGACAATTCACTTACTCCACCAAGAACAGGTGCGTCCTCGGCATGGGTGAGGGCAATCAAGCCCATGAGCAAAACGAAAACTTTAAAGGCCATCATAGTTGAAGGTGATGTGTGAGGTATAACACAGCGCTGAATAAACTGAAGTCACAGAGCGAACACCACTCAGTTATATACCCATGGAAATTCTATATCTGTTGGCATCTCTCTCTGTGTGTGTGTATGTGTGTGTGCTTTGGAGCTCGATGATAATTTATATGCTAATAGTAGACTTTGAATATTTAAATATGGAAATCAATTTCTTAACATTTCTACAGATCTCGTTAATTTTACACTTGATTAGAACTGAGTGGAAATTTAAAATAAAATATCAAACTAAATCCCAAAACCAGTTTTCGATCTCATACAACAAAATGAATATGATAAGAAATGATTTTTTATACACTCTTTATAATGCATAATGCATTTGGACCAAGAAATCTCTAATTGATAGTATAATATTATATATAGTATATACAATTAGTTTTAATCATGAACAAAATACACCCAAAAAGGAGGCGGACAATAAGTGAGAGATAAATAATTGTTTGCCAAATTTAAATTCCCAAAAATAGATAAGATTTTGGCTATAAATTGAGCTAGATTTGTTTAAATTCCATCAGTTTCAATAATGTATAGCTCTAAAGTATTCTATTTATTCTGTGTGATCCTCTTAAGCTTGGGAGCCTTCTGTCGTAGCGCGGGCCTGACACCACGAGGTGCTGCCAAGGAATTGAGTGGGGATAGTAGGAAGGAAGCCTTAGACCTATTGGACGCATCTCTGACCAAACTCGTAACTGGCAATGGACCAAACTACAAGTGGGTGAACACTCGAAAAAGATTTTGCCTATACTTAAATATTTATGACAATTGTCTACAGGATTACTAAAGTTACTTCGGTGAAGGGTCAAACTGTAGCCGGCACCTTGAATACCTTCCAAGTGGAACTCACTCATGGCGACGAGGCTGGCAAGGATTGCACTGTCAAGATCTGGACACAGCCTTGGCTGACAGAGAATGGCACCAATATTAAAATTCAATGCACCGGAGATGACACTGAACAAAGCCAAACCTGGTAGGCACTTGCCAAGGGAGTAATAAGATTGTCGTTATATTTATTAACTGGAATGAACAAAATGCAATAACTTATACGAAACATTAAAAAGCGACATAAAAAAAGACACGTCTTAGATAACTCAGAGTCGACACATTTTTGACTAGAAGGTATATTCTTCTTCTTCGGTATCGCCCTCGACTTTGATTTTGACATTTGTGCCGTTCGATTCGAGCCAGGGCTGTGACCAGATCTCCACACAGCACTGCACGGAAGTGTTTCCTTTCATCAGTTTAACTTGATAGACATTTAGCGTGCCAGACACCACTTGACCAGTGACGGAAGTCACCTCGATTGCTCTGCAGGGTAAAAAAATACTTGTTGGTTACAACATATTTAGAATTCAAAAAGAGAATTACTCACTGATAACCAAGCCCATTTAATTCGTTCAGTTTAGCCAGTGTTGAATGCAGAAACTGAATTGCCTCTTCACGTTCCTGGCCAACCAGTTGGCTTATGCCACCACAAATATCACCGTCCTCGGACATTGTTGTTATTGAAATCAGCTAAAAGTAAGCAGGAAAAGGGGATTTTATATGGGAACAACAAGGCGTGAAATCGCCGGCACCGGTTGTCATTAAAAATCAACCGAGACTGACTCATTCAGCTGGCATGACTGAGCGAGCTGAACAAATAGCTGCCTGCTGTTACTCCCACTCATGAGGTTGCTCTCTCGTTCTCTCTCTCTCTCTGTCTCTCTGATAATCACGTTGACTTATTGATTATGTTTACAGTTATTTCCACTTTAATGATAATTACATATATATTATCACAGTAAGAGAGCCAAAAACATTCAACTTAAACATAACTGACCAAATGTAGATTAATTATCGAATAGTTCTTCGATTACCCACAAAAAAAATAAAAATACTTGTCCCCTAGAACACGATAAACAAAGCACAGAATATAGCTGTGTATTATATACTCTCACTCATCCAATGATCTCACGTCAAAGGGCTGAGTAATTTATACAGATCACAGTTTCCTATATAATAATACAAAAGAGCCGATAAATAAAAGCTATTCATACAATAATTCATTGTTTGTTTCATTTAATATATGGGAAAAATTCTCTTTAGTGGGCCACCTCGATCTGATTTGACTAGTATGAATAATACAACAAAAAAATTTATGTTTGTAGTAACATTTTTGTTTACCTCTTCTTCTTGAAATAATATTTACAAATAGTTAATTTTCAAAATGTTATTAAATGTAAAGAATGCAAAATATTTGACACTTTGCAATGCAATTTCATTTTTTGTATATCAAATAAAAAACCATTAGATGATATTTATTTATTAATTCAATATACCAATTCTTATTCTTCAATCAAAAACAAAAGCTGAGGTACAAATTGAAAAAGCCTTAATAACTCTTAGCTCTCTTATATATGTAGTATCCAATTTAAATAACGCATAAATCAACGATCAGGACTTGATGGTACAACATCAAGAAGTACCCCAACCTTTGATAACATCTATACACAGTTAGAAATGTGAAATTAGTTCAATTTTATATATATACCTTCATATAAGATATATATGTATATGGTAAATAATTTTTAGATTAATGTTTCTTTTCAAAAAAATACAAGGTTTGCCATGAGAAAGTGTTGAGGCATTTATCATCATTTGGGAGAACTAGATTTAATGCCATTCGTATAGCTAATTCGAAGCGCCAAATACCCTGGTGTGCCAATCTTTTTTGTTCCATTTGAAATGCTTGTAGCCTTCTTCTAAATGTGAATGTGAACATGGTCCAGCAATTGGGCTCGATCATAGAATATGGCCGAACACATTTCACATTCAAAGCTTCGCGTCTTTCGCTCCGTTTTGCCGGCAGCCGCTTCTTTGGCTGCCGCATCGGCTGTCTCGGCAGCGGAGACAACTTCGGAGATGGAGAAGAAACCAGAATTCACATCGGCAGTGCTGGCATTGGCAGGTACATTCACATTATAGGCATCTACCCCAACTCCATAGCTTAGATAGGAATTGCTGACTGTGTTTCTGGTGACCTTGCTGGAGGCCACCGTGGATGAGGAAGTAGCGGGTTTCTTGGCGGAACTCGTTGAGGCAGTTGTGGATGCAGCTTTGCTGGAGGTGCTGGTGCTGCTGCTAGGTCGTTTGCTGCCTGCTGTCCTCTGACTGTTGGCTGTAAGTTGACGCAAGTGCCGGGAATTGGATGCTGCTGTTGACGACGATGATGAGGATGTTGTGGGCGTGGCAATATTACAATTTGTCATCCGCTGTTGGCCCTCAACCATTTCACGTAGATCGGGTGAAGTTGGTTCAATTTTAATGAGGTTTTGCTCCTCACCGGGCAGGAACTGTGGAGTTGTAGAGGATTCACTGGTGAAACGCAGGCGACTTGTGTTGCGATCGTTTTTAAGTGGTGACCGAAGAATCTCCTCCAAATCATTAACAATGCTGGGATTGTATTTCTCGTAGGTCTTCTCACGTAGGAGTGCTGCATCAATGAGGAGCGTATCGTCGTACATCATCTGAACACGCTGCTGCTCCTGTTCTTGCTTTATATGCAGCGGGCTGGAACTTATCTGATTAGGAGGTTGAGTGGCAGGGGAAATGATCTCATAGTCGTCTACAATATTTCCAGGGGCGGTGGAACTTGGTTTGGCACGATTGCCGCCACCTCCCGCAAGCAAATCCAGATTGTTAGTCTCTGTGCGCGTTATATAGGTTTTGGCGCGAGTCCTTTTAGTGGTACTCACTCCTGCCGCTCCACCACCATTCGAGCTCTCTGTGGCCGTTGCTCGAGGCATTTTAGTCTTTTCAGTGTGTATCATACGGGGACGCGAGGTGGTGGAGGCACTTGGTTTGCTTGTAGTCTTCTTTTTGCTGCGGCTATTCGTATTCCCAGAAGAAGCATAGGTTGCGGCAGTGGCAATCACATCGGTTTTACTATCAACTGGCGCAGGCAGTTTGGTCTGGGCTGATTGTTTGACAGCTCTTCGCGTCCTTGCCGCATTCCCCACACCATTGGAACAAGTCACAGAGCTGGCTGGTTCAAGAGTGGTATCGTTAACCACCACCAGCGAGTCAATTTGAAAGAAGGCCACTTGATTATCCTGCAAAAGTTTCTCGTCCCACATACGCTCCGATTGACTACTATTGGAGTCAAAGCGCTGTTTAGATGTAGTTTTATCCGGCCCCTTGGCCCCGGTTCCATTGCGCACTGGTTTGGAGTCCTTTGTGACGGGTTTCTTGCGTCTTTCTTTTTTGTTGGTATGCGTAGATGAAGCCATATCAAAGATATCATCCACATTCTCCATATCAAAGTCACAGATGTCAATGTCAGTGGCATACTCGTCGCCCTCGTCTTCGACTAAACCATCATCGCCGGCAGTTTCAACATCTTGGTGCTCATCACGCATTTGAGCTATCTCATGAGGCTGTAACTTGCGGCGCCGTTTGTATTTCCGTGGACCAGTCTACAAGAAAATGGAAGAGCGAGGGATGAAATCGATTCAAAGCCATAACGAAATAAAATCAAGTTTTACTTACAATGGGCGCTCTTTGCTTGGCCGTGTTCGAGTCACTATGCTGGATGAGATGCTGGATCAACTCGTTAGATGAGGGTAAGTCGGCCGAACAGACTGTACAGTGATAGGTTCCTTTTGTCACATCGAGACCCGAATGATGGGAGCGAATATGCTCACGAAGAACCACACGCTGATTAAAGGCACGTGGACAGACCGAACAGGCATAGGGTTTTTCGCCAGTGTGAATGCGTTCATGCTTGCGCAGGGTTCCGCCATCGGCGAATGCTTTCCAGCAATAGCGACAGCCATATGGACGTTCCCCCGTGTGGATACGTACGTGGATCTGCTGGGAGCTACGTGAGCCGAATGTTTTTCCACACTCATGACAGGGAAACAGTTTGCCCGGCGAAGTGGTGCTGTGTGAGTGTCGATGATTCGATAGAGTTCGCCCATCGGGGAATTCTTCCTGGCAAACCTCACAGACGACCGATTTATCCCTATGAGATGCCATATGGCGCTTCAGTCGGGCTTTGTTGTGAAAGTTTTTGCCGCATTTGGAGCAGGAGTGACACTTCTCACGTGAATGGTCCCAGGCGTGTTTGATGAGAGCCTTTCTATCGCGGCACTCCTTGCCGCACAACACACACGAATTGGGCTTCAGTTCTTGGGGATGGCGGGTGTGCAAATGACGCTTAATAGCTTGCTCCTCATAGAAACTCATCCCACACAGGACACACCTATAATCCAAGAGAAATCCATTAGTGGCTCAGCATTGCTAACTTCGACTAAACTTACTTAAAGGGCGGAAAACGGGCATGAATCTCTGCATGAGCAAGCAGCTCGAGGGCGCTGGGATAAGCTTTGCCACATGTATGACAACAATGCGGAGAGCCTTCCGTGGCATTTTCCGCGTCGCCAAATTCCTGCTGGTGGCTCTCTGATGGATGCGCTCCATTGGCGGACTTGTGGTGCTGCTCTTTGGCATGGCGACGTAGCAGATTCTGCCTGTGAAAGGAAATGCCGCATTCGTTGCAATAGAATTCACCATAAAGCTGCTGATCCTCCTGTTCCGACTCGCTGCCACTATCTGACGCCGAAGCCGGATCGTATTCCGAGTTACTCTCCTCAAACTGATGAGTCTTCTGATGCTCCTGCAGGCTGTTGTTGTCCCAGAACATTTCCTGGCACTGGTTGCACTCAAAGGGTGAGTCCACGCGGTGATTCTGAAAAAAGAGTTAAGATTAATCCTGGGACTGTGGGTGCCGTGTCATCCAAACATACCTTAATATGAGACACCAGAGCCTTCTCCCGGGCAAAGGCTAAGCCACATTCCTGACAGACAAATGGTTTGCCCTCATCCAGGACTGGGAAATTAAGAAGATGTTCAGGAGGATCTGAGGCGGACACAACGCCTGATGACGGTTCAACTAAAGTAGATGTGGCCACCACCTGGCTCTGAGCCGGTTCATTCTGCACACTCTCGGTAATCACAATATACTGGGTGGTCTCCTCTTTGGGCTTTAGTCGACTTATCCTGCCTCGAGATGCAGATGCCACTGGTGTGGCCAAATTGCTGTTGGTTTCGGTCATATAGTTCGTTTGTTGCATCAACTGCGGAACCTCACTGCTGGATACGATCAAGCATTGCTGCTCTTGATTCTGCTCTTGCTGATATAATGGCCAATCCTGCTCGTAGTAGTGATCATCCAGTTGACGTTGCTGTTGCTGTTCGTACTTTACTGATGCACACGACGAAGACGGTACTGCTGCGGCGGAAGCAGCGGCCGCTGCTGCTGCTGCTTCAGCATCGGCTGCATCCTGGGCCTCCGCATGGGCTTTGAAATGACTAATCAGCTCCCCGCGACGTGAGAAGCGGGCGCCACACAGTTTGCAGAGATGCGGCCGATCGTTCTGATGGGCCTGCATATGATTGTTGAGGCTGCCCTTTTTGCGAAACCGGCGACTGCAGAAATCACAGGGATATGGACGCAGCACTGTATATTCATCCTGCTCCATATCCAATAGCTCTTGGGAACTTGTGGTACCAGCTATTTGCTCTGCAGCAATTTCCACCCTTTAAAAGAAAGAACGAAATTGAAATTTCTAGCTTAGAAAGATTTTTATTTATCACTTACCTCTCCGCTCCCTGATGTTGGACCCAGTCATCGGTAATGACCTCTTCGGTGACCACCTCGGCTTCATCATCAAAAGGTTTGTCCGAGGCATAGGCTAGCACGGCACCGCCCGAATCCGCATCATTCGCAGCTATAATTTCATCCAGCTGGCCATCGCGTGCCATGAAAATTAGATTTTCGGCCGCCATGTGATCGAGATCTTCGTCCGGGGCAGTGCCATTTACCAAAAAAGCAGTTGTAGGTTCCCTATCGCCTCCGACTATGGTTTCCGCCTCCGTCTCGTCGCCGGAGGCGTGGTGCTGTATCCATTGGAATCTACCATAACTCGAATTGTTCATCACTCTCTTGGCCTGCAACAGAGTTTGTTCAATTATTAACCGAACACGAAAATCAATGCATCACACAACAACAACAATAAAGTGATTTGTTTTCGTTTTTTGTTTGTCAGACGCGAGCAACAATTGGCAGCTCAACATGTGCTCTAGTTCGTGGGAGAGAAAAGGAGAGCAAAAAAACTGGTGGCAGTGTTGCCACCATGTGATATTCCAATGGTGGTGGGAAACCACTCTATTTCTGCTTTACCTCCATTTGATTTGGCTATAAGAATTAATCTTTTAAATTACATTCTGTTGACAAGCAATAAACAAGCTTGAGATTAAACCATAAAAAAATAATAGTAAAAACAAACTTCTATTTAAACATATTGTTCTGAGAATTATGAAAAATCTTTACATCAAACATAATAAACTTTGGCTTTTTATTATGGTATCACTGAAGCTTTCCAGCCAACACACACTAGCTTTCCCGCTCCAACACATTGTGTTTGTTGCTGCTTTGTTCATGGCCCCCAAAGGGTTTTTGTCATAAGAAATATTCCAATTATAAACACCAATTCGGACACAAAATGAGGTTAAGTCGTTTTATTTATATTCCAGACTAAAAGCCGAATATAAACAAACATCTGGACCCTTTTAACTTTCCCACCGACAAAGTGCTGACCAACTGAAATGTATCGTTCCAGCGCCACGCGGTTACATCACGCCCAATTTTCAGACGCAATTTTTATTTTCAATTTATTTTGGTTCACTTTGCTGAGGTCCACTTTGAGGTTAAATATGTCAAAGTGAAGTACGACTCAGTCCCGGCTATTTACCTTTTGATTTAATCCGAACTTTACGATTGCATTCTTTTAAGCGGCCGTTTTTAAATGCGGCGAAATAAATTCTTGCAAAATGTTCACGAACGACCAGAGAAAGAAGAATTAGAATTGCCATGGCTGTTCCGAACAGGGTTGCCAGAAATTTTCAACTGGGGGTGATGCTTAAGTAGCTATAGCTGAATATATTTATCGACTACAGTTAAACTCCTCAATTAGGAGCTAGATTTTTAACCGCGCAATTGATTTTTTCAAACTGCTGCTCATATTATTGCCTAATCTAACATCTGCTGATATTTGATTGAGAATAATATTAATTAAACAAATAATGACGTACAAACATTTTCAAAAGAAAAAAAACACGGCAATATATCTATGTCAATAATTTGATCAGTAAATATTGCCAAATTTCTCAAGACAAAAGCCTATACATGAAATTTGAAACATCTGAAATAACAAAATTCGTATTGCCAATTTTTCAAAGAAGTAAACAATTGCGGCTTCGGTATAAATATGGTAGTTAATAAGTTTCAAGTTCATACTTTGTGGTATAGGCAATTCGAAAAAGCAAGCACGTCTTTAAAGATGCAATTATCCAAATATTTAATCCTTTTCATTGCATTATTCTATTGTCTGAGTTGGCAATTATCTGGCGTAGAAGCAGTAACATGTACAGAAGATCCAACGGACACAGCTTGCATTGACTGCACCACCGATCCTGACAATGATGAATGCACCACAACCACCACCACAACTACTGAGGCTACGAGCACACCGGCACCATCAACGACGGCAGCAACACCATCAACAACAGCAGCTACATCCACGGTGGATGCAACCACTAAGAAAACCCCCACAAAAACTGGTCCCCGAAGGAAGAGATTCAAGATTAAAATGAACTACAAAGCCAAGCGAGTTATCAAAGTTAAAAGGAAATCAGGCTAATCCAGATTCATAACGAAAACGATTTGAATAAATTCACTTAAAAACAAAATTTGATCGTTTTTTAATTGCATTTTTCAGGCTAATTTCTATCAGGAATTCTCAGGTCATAGGGAGTCCCAAATTTTTTTATACTCTGTCAGACTTGATTAGCTGGTATTCCTTTATTCAGTTATCAAAATTTCTACAATTGAACAGATGACATTTATTTCCGGTCGCAAAAATATTCCCGCTTCCGGTTCAAATTCATTCTTTAGATCAATTTATTTAATTCAAACTCTACAATTTCATTGTTTAAGCTCTTTAATTTTGAACCATTCGTATTGCTGTCAGTTACAATTCAATCAAAATATTTATTTTAGAACCAACTCTTAGGATTAATGCGATTTACAAGCCTATTGAAGAATCTACGAAGTCGTCGACGTCCTCTGCCTCTTGGGGCTACTGTGGTGCTGCTCGTTGACAAATACCTGGCCAAGCATTCGGTATTGGTGGGATAGAGTAGACAATTAATGCAATTCGCATCGAGTGGGGCCACATCACAGGTAACGGCATCCGTTTGATCCAGGTAAATGAAAATGGCAAGCGATAGTAGTAAATATTTCAGGCAAGACATTTTGATAGCTCGATCTTTAAACGACTGGCGTAAATTTGCCAAAAACTTGTACCTCTTAATACCAACACAAGATGCTTGGGGATTAACTAAAAACCAATAAAAAATAAAAGTTAGTTCAGGTGTTCTATAGAACACATTTAGCAAATATATGTATTTGCTTATCAAATCGTTTAAATGTGCGTCGTATACATAAAATTCTCTTTCCGATCCACACCACTCTTCATTCTCGCTGGTCTTCTCTTTTGGATTATCAAATTAAGAGCACACTAGAGATGGGCATGGGCCGTGCCGTGTCTATTTTAAATTTTATTTTAAATTCCGTTTTGGCCAAAGTCTCGATGCACGGTAGGCAGAAGTCCAAAAAGAAGTGAAAATCTTCTTAATGACTTAAAACGAACTCAGCCGCATTGTTAATTTAGATTTTAGCTTATTTAAAACGTGATTACTTTTCTTAAAGATTTTAAAGAGTGCTAAGTAGTGACAAAGAGCCAACTATAGATATTTACCTCTTATTTTTTCAGAAGTTGGTTGAAAACTGCTCAAGCAATTGTTTCGACTCTTTTTCTACTTCTGGCACAATTTTAAATGAAAAACTTGGATAATATCATATTAAATAGCATTAATAAAATACTTGAACATGCAACAAAAAATTGGGTTAAAAATGTTGATTAAAAGCGCCTGTGTCTGTCCGTGCCGTGCCCCAAAAAGAGGCCCATGCTCATCTCTAGAGCACACAGACACGCACAGAGCATGCCACAGAAATGCAAATGGCGAGCGGTGGATCACGTTCGCGCCAAAGTTTTTGTGTTCGATTCAATTCCACCCGCTCTGTTGCTCGTTGCTTTTCGCTTGCTTCGCTCGTGCTTTTCGGGGGCCCCAATGATCTGATCCGCTATTTAATGTTCGGTGTGTTTTTGGTGTGGAACGTACGCTATGTACCGTTTGTTGTACCATTTGTTCGAGCAAATGAGTTTGGGAAAATTGAAAAGAAACAAAACAGAAAACATCAGCCCAATGAACTGTGATTGAATTCTAGTTTACCGTTAAATCTAGAGCACCTGCAACGTGCTTCGTGTGTGTGTGTATGAGTGAGTGAACCGCATCAGAAGTGCAGTGCTGTGCTACAGATATATCTCCTTCTCTGTCTATTGCTAGCTACTTGACGTTGTAAGTGCATTACGGAAAAAAGAAAAACAGAAAAAAAATAACCGCCATCCTTTTGACAGGCAGCAACGACGACATAAAAAATGTCAAACTGTCGATCAACATCAAGGCGAAATATGCAAGATGCGTGTCTTAAATCCCAAAGAGGGTCGCCATTTATGCAATACCCCACCCGCAACCCCTTCTCCCTTCGCACTCCCCTTCTAGCCAGTTCCTCTCGATACTAGCTGCATTTGCCGCCTTTTAATCTCCCGGCTCTGATCTCACACTGTCTCCCTCTCTCTCCTCTTGGCTTTTGGTTACGCGTTTTGCATGCTTCGCCCGTTGATTTTTGCTCTTCTCTGGAATGCGTTTAATTTGAATTTGAATGTTTTTTTTTTTACCAAATACCCTGTATGTATATACAGAGGACTGAAAGGGTATATCAACGATCATAATGCCAACATAATGATTGTAAAATGCCTGAAAAAGGAGCATTAAAGTCGACTGATGGCTATTTAGGACTTTCTACAGGGTATTTTTTAAGGCATAGTGAATCTCTTCATATACATATACAATTTGTTTTTTTGCTTTCGATTTGTTGTTGTTTCCCTTTGCTTTCGCTTGTTTTTACAACGCAAAACACTTGTTGTCTGCCTTTTGCCATTGTGGAAGAAATCAAACTAAGCGCAAACTTTAATTAATATTCCAAGCACTTCTTCTCCCCCCACACAGCAGCACACCAACACACACACACACACACACACACACACACACACACACACACACACACACATAGCATATATGAAATATTCGAACAATGATTTCAGTTTTTATATGTGTTTGGTATTGACTGGTTGGGGAAAAAAAGATTTGGTATTAATTATGGATGGCAGACTTTAAATGGAATTTTGTTATGCGTTTAAATGGAATAGATTCCATCAGAGTCTTTGAGTCGTTGTTTTTCATAGCATACCTTTAGGGTCATCATGGATAGAAGATAAAAGATAAAAGACAAGGTGCTTAACTTGAAGATGTAAAACTAGATTAGACTATATTTTTCGCCTACTAGATTATCATAAGATAAAAAAGGAACAAGCTTTTAAAGATTTTTGTCAGATCAAGATATCAAGAATTAGTTTTTGTAACATTTTTTTTCAAGTGTGTTATCTCGATTCTTGATAAATTTCTTTACAACTAAAATAAAACGAAATTTCTTAGCCATCTGAGACAATAGGAATTCTCGTTTTGCCATAGACAAGGCGTTGAAAACTTTGCGACAATTGAACTAAATTTTAATTCTTTCAACATTTTGCATAATTATTGCTTAACAATTTTACACATCATTGTTGAATGGGGCCTCGAAACGTACGAAATTTATGTATCTGTCTATCTATGTAGAATTCTGTTTGCTTCATGGTGCACCCACATAAAATACAAGTTGGCACACATTCATTTCGGTCGGCTGATCGCGATAAGCGGGCCAAAACAGAATTGAACAAAAACTTGACACAAATGCAAAAAACAAAAACAAAAGAGACAAACAGAATTATTGAACATTTTTTGGACGAGGGAATTCAAACAGAAGTGAAATGCAGATGAAATTCTTGGAAAGAAAATAATTACCATAGCTTGCATGATTAATTTTCTTTAAAATGGGTGGTAAAAACAACAAAAATATGATCGAGTGGGCGAAAGGCACAAAGGAATGTACAACATTGCTTATGAGTGATTTCTATTTGGCTTATGTATGCCTGTCGATCAGCTGTTGTCCTACATTTACTGGCCTCTCTTTCACTCTCTCTCTCTCTCTTTCTCCTTCTCTCTGTTTCTCTCTAATCTAAATCTATTCCGTTTTCTTTATTAATAAACTTGCCACAACTTTTTTGAGCAACTTTCTCTCTTAATTGCTGTTTCTCTTAAGTACTTTGAGTCTCTCTCTCTCTCTTTCTCTTTCAATTCAAATTCAAATTGTTTGCCTTTTGGTCATCTAGCAAATTATTTTTAATTGTTTATAAACGATCTTTTTGTTATTGCGCAAATAAATTGACTTTGCTTCTGTGTACACACACATGCAGACAAATGTTCTCTTGTTCTCTGACGTATTTCTTTTTTTTGTTTTCTTTTCTTTTTTTGTATTTGTATTTTTTTATTGAGCAAATTTATTATAAATTTTATTGGCATTGTGTATGGTTGTCGCGCTCAAAACATTTCGTAGTCGGGCGCGATTTTTGAAGATTTTTCTTTTTCCTTTACTTTTATTGGCTTTTTGACAAATTCGAAAACGCTTCAATTGATTTATTCGATTTTATTTAATTTACCAAAAGAACTGCACAATTGAAGCGTTACGAAAAACGTGTAATAAACGATTTTGTAAACGATCTTGTTTATAATATTAAATATTTTCCAAATCGGTTGTTGTGTGCGATCGTTCGGTTCACTTTTGATGCGAATTCTACGTGCCGATTTCGTATGGTATGTGCTATAGTGTTCAATGTGATAAAGACTCGATCGAAATGGTTATCAGTATAATAAACCACACACCAGGCACATTCCCTCAAGCAGTTATTGTTCAGAATTTGTACAATCCATAAAGGACCATAAGGTACATCATACATCAATTGTGTGCTAGTGATTTTTCGATTTCCATTATCATAAAATTAGCTAAAAGAAAAATTTGAATATTTGATATTAAATTTTAGAAGTTTCATTTTGGAAACTTTTAGTATAGATACATGCAAACGACTCACCAAATTATTATTTGCAAGGCTCCAAATAAATTTCTAAATTCAAGATTAATGATTATGATTATTTTAACTTTCTGTTTTTGTATTATGGATAAATATATAGATGAATAGATACAATAGACATAAATGATTCCTATAGCACTTTCCATTATCTATTGATGTGTTTAGTATGAGATGCTAAATGGTTTTTCTTCTTTCGTGGGAAATTATGGAAAATGACTTCTTTCTCTGAGTTTATTCTTTGAATATGTCATGTAATGTGTGGGTTCTATTACCAAAAAAAAACTCCCTACACTAAGTTAAAGTTGCCCTTTTAGTATTTGATATTTTTATAATAACGTTTTGGGTCACAATTTACTTCTAAATTATCAAACTATTATCAGCAATTAATAAGATAAAGTTAGAATATTATATTTTGGTAAGCTTTTCAGGCCATTTAAATTCAGACCGATGTACTACCAGATTTCCTATTAAATGTCAATAAAATTTAAAGAGCTCAGTGATTAATCTAAAACTTTTTTTAAAAACAACTTAACATTTTTTAACATAAATTTTCTAAAAGAAAACACAAGTGCTTAGACATTTCTCTTAGAGCATTTATTTTTAGGATTTGTGCTTAAGAAATCTTTTGGGTTAAAATGGCAGCTAGTATCTTTTTACGTTAACTAATCCATCATTCTCGGTTTGATGCCCAGATGAGTATTTTTAGCAGAAATTTCCCAATAACAACGCACATATTTGCGGGTATTATTTGGCCAGCTATTTTGGCCAAAATTTGTTTATAACAACTAAATGAAATTTATTGTTTCTTAAATACGCACAAGGAATTTCTAGTGAAGTAGCCAAAATAAATCAGACATTTGGCAATCAATCGATGTCGATTGATTAAGCAGATTTAGCTACAAATACTATATAGAATGACTATAGGACTATATGTATGGGAATAAAAACAAAAGATATGCCAGCAGACATGTCTCGCCGATAAAGGGGAACTACTGTTTCCCCTTACAGAACCCTCACCTCGCCTCATCAGTCAGTCAGCAACTGTCGTCTCCATCATGGCATGCTCCACTTGATCTTGTGCGGCGTTCCTGGGGATGTCAGCACATTAATCCCGCTTCGTGCTTGGACTGAACTGTTTTGGCTGCCCTGCCCGGGCCGTCTTCTCTCCTCTCCTCTCCACTCATATCTTCTCGGCTTGGTTTGCCTGCCTGGTTGGCTGCCTGCATTCAACGGCGCATTTACCTAAATTGGAATTTCCGGTAAACCGTAATGAAAATCGTAGCAATCAAGCCCGAAAAAAATGCCCATATATAAGCGAAATGTATAAAAAAGTCAGTAGAAGAGAACAACAGAACAGAACAGAACAGAGCAGAAAACTCTCAAATTGATATGCAAATGAATGTCACCATCTTAAATGAAATAATCGTCTTAAACGAAGGCTTTTCCCCTCTCGCCTATAGACCCACCATCATCCCAAATTGTGCACTTTAATTGCTTTTCTCAGTCTGCTAAAGTCTCAATTCTCGCTCTCTCTCTGTTTTGCTTTCTCTCTCTTCATCGCGTGTCTCCAAATGTGAGACATTAAAGCCTTTAAGAGGCACATTTATGAGTTTTTTAATGACTTATTTACTTAATAATTTTTCATTTTTAATGACTTTATTATAAGTATTCTATATATTCATATTCAAAATCGTGCATTCAATGCCAAAACGTGTACAGGCTACATATGCCTATAATATTTCCCACAGAATTCCTAACTAAATTTAGATATTACCATGGCATAAACAACGCTGAAACAAAAACAAAATCAAGAATTTGGAGAACTTTTCCCGCACTCTCTCTCTCCCTCTCTCTTTCTGTCTTTCCTTCTCTTTATGTGGGTATGTTGCAGTACATTTTCAAATTGGGTTACAACAAAATTGTAAACAATTTCATGTTTCTTGCACTTACATTTCTATAGCCAACAATTTTAGGAATATTAAGTAGATGTTTTATACTCAGTTTAGTTGTCGATATTTAGAATAATAAACTTTATTAATTAATAAACATACCTAAAATCGTGAGTCAATTTAAACTTAGTCACGGTTGATTTTGTGATATCGACTTAGCGTTTTATGGTTTAATTTGGGTTTGTTTGGTCTTTGGATGGGTCCAACTAGAAACCGAAAACAAACCTTTTAAATGTACTTGTCCTTTTTGAAGGCACAGAGTTCCTTTTCTTTAGTATAATATGTACTTCTGATATAGACTGAATGGCAAGTAACATAAGTTTATACATATATCTTTTTCTGATGTTTCATCTTTAATAGCCTTTCATGCTTTCATGTACAAAATTGTTATGAAAATTATATTTACTTCTCATATGTTATGGCCTTGTATTTCCAAGAACTAGTTGATATAAGGAAATCTGTAGCAATAATTTCTTAGCTAATGGAGAAATTCCTTTAAAAAAAAGGAGTTGAACATTGAGTTGTATAAATTTTTTAAATGATATGCCATAAGACAATTTACATACATATGTAAAATAAAATTTCCCAATGTTGGGAAAATTTCATAAATTTTTCCTAAAACATAATAAAGAAAAGTAATTACAAGCAGTGCAAGAAATTATTTCAAAATCATGGAAAGACTAGGCAAATAAATCAATTGATATGCCTATGTGTGTGTGTGTGTGTAGGTTTGTGTTTGTAGTAGATCAATGGATCATTGATCTTTCTTTTCATATCAAACCTAAATCAAATTTGTTGCTTATTTCTTCTAGAATTTTGATATGCTACGCATAGAGTGGTCATAAAATGAGAACTTTTTTATATTTTATTCGTCAAGGTTTCGACACAAATTCAAATCCAGCGATTTATGCTAGTGAAATGGATAGGTGTTGATATATAGATGCCCGATGATTGCGATATCGACGCCTAGGAGTGAGGAGCTATGGGATGGCCAATGAGCCGAGCAGAAATCGAGAAATCACTTTGCGGTTTGTTATGCGGCGTGAATATTAATTGGCAACTAAATCAGAAATATGCCAATAAAAAAACAAATACAACAAAAATATTTCAAGCAAATGGCAAATACCAACATAATGTAGCTACAACTCCGCCGTATTTGGCGCAGCTATTAAAATGTTTTTTGTTTTCCATTTATTACCCACTTGTACTTAATAATTTGATGTACTAATTGCGGTTTCTGGTCTGGCCTGACTGCCTCCATTTAAACTGCTCCAAGTTCCCCCTTGTGGTGCATTCCAAAGGGGAAGTTGTAAAATTTTGAAACAACTTTGGTGGGCCAACAACCAATGACAACTATATAATAACAAGTAGATAGTATATATATGTATTTTCTCAATGCTCAATGTTTTTTTTTTGATGTCACCTTCCGGGCTAGTTATGTACGAGTATATTGCTGCATTTCCGGCCACAATTTGGTATCCGTGTTTGGGGAAAAACTCTTTTGGCTTCCGTTTCTCTTGGGGGATTGAAAAACTATTGAGGATTCCATATGGTTTTGTTAACCGTTAGCCATAAGTTTTCCCATTGTATGTATTATAGTTTTAATTTTGTTCTTGTCCCTTTTTGTTACCAAATTCCCCCTTCCATCAGGCACCTGTGCTTTGCTGCTTTGCCATGCGCATAATTAATTGAGAGAAGAAGAAAAATAATAATTGTTATGCTTACCCCTTTGTCTATGTTGTCTATCTATCTTTCTCAGGTTGCTTGCTGGCTTAGTGGTTTGACCAAAAACTTTTTGGACTCTGGTTTGTTTGTTGTTGTCACATCCGCCGGAAGCACCTTAAGCGGCCAAAACAAGTGCAAAGCCCCCGCGCCCTGCGATAGGCAGCAACTTTAATCCTCATATGGAGACAAACTAAAACTAGAAAACATAGCCAAAACAAAAAAGAAAAGAATAATTATTATTGGCCAAAGCAATTGCTGAAGAACAATTAGCATAGATCCATTTAAATAAAGAATCGCCAAAATGTCTGTAGGTAAGTGCGAATAAATTATAAATAAATTAATTTTAAATATATAATCTTATATAAATTAAAGTTTTTTATACAAGTTTGTAGTCCTCAAGTTGTGTCCTGATCTGTATAAGACACAATTAATTAGATTAATTGCCAAAATGGATAGCAAGAATAAGAATTGCCGAATCATCATTAAATTTTGCGGCAAATCGTACAAAGAAACCTCCTCAGAAATCAAAATTCCTCCAACCAACATTACAAGATATTAATACATGATTTTTCTACTTAACTAGATTTGGTTCTATAGTTGGTGACTTGCCTAAGCGATGCGTGTCCCATACACGACATAAACATGACAATTTCGTTCACGCCTCGGCCTTAACTTGACACCAAATCGAGTTTGTAGTAGTAGATACACGGGGACTACTGTGTGGAAAATGGAAAAACATAGTCGAGCATTAGAGAACCTAAACACATTAGCAATTTCCCAGAACGCCAACGCATTTATCTTATGACCTCGCTCAGTCGATCTCTCTCTCTGTGTCTCTGTCGCTAGGAGTGAAAAGTGAAACGATTAGTCTAGGCCAGGGTATGGGATCAACCCACTTAAGTATTGTTGAAGAACTCAAAAGTAGAGCCAAAACAAAACAGTAGAAACAATTGGGCGTACACTGAACATGCCAAGATCTTGCCCCTCCTACGATTATGAAGCGAGATGGGGGAGGGGAGCCCACCTAAAAAATAGCAACGAGAAAGTGCAATAGTTTCCCAGGGTCTCAAATGCAGAGGCAATCAATCTATCTGCATATGTAGACTTTGAGATAGAGATACAGTTTCAAATATAGTTACAAGATGCGAGGTCATCCATCAATTTGTCTAGCAATAATAACAATAAAAGGACAGCCTCAACAATAATAAATAACAAAACAAAATCCAAATTCTGCTATACAAAAGTCATCTAATTAGTCAGATTTTGTGGCTTGCCATCGGCATGGCCCCAATTCCAGTGGAGTTTAGCTTGTTGTTGTTGTTGTTGTTATTGTTGTTGCATTATTTCTTTCTGCCCTTTTTACATTTTCTCTTTATTTTTATTTATGTATGTAGAACAAATAATCACATCTATAGCCCCCGCCTGATATGGGAAATGATGCAATTAAAACACAAAAACACAGCCAGGCAAAGAGACGCAAACGCACAGAGATAGATGGATAGATAGAGATAGAAGCGACCAACCCTCGCCCATTCACTCAATGGACTAGTGCCACTGCCCGCATCCTCGTCTATATGAATATATGTATATATATATAATATAGAGTGATCTATCCGTAAGGGTATATAATTTTTGAGGAGCAGTTTGCCAGAACAAAGAGAAAAACTCTGGAAGCTGTTGGTTTCGAGGCCTCCTTCTTCTGTATTTACAGAAGGTTATATTATTTGGATTCTTAAATCATCCTATTTGTTACATTTTTGATCAAATGTTTGGCTTGCGAGATGAGTTGAGGATTTTCCAAAAAAATTTAAGCCTTTTATTGCCAAAAGCTTAATTTAAACTGCTACAGAAAATTTGTTTATCTGATCTTTGTGGTTTTTAGCTAGTCTCTAAACTGATTTCATAATTGTGTCTATGCCAACTCACCCCACACACATAGAGTATTAAATGGTCTGTGTGATTTGAGGTTAGCACACTTCCATCAAGTTCTGCGTTTGTCTTTGTGCCATTTTATTTATATAAATAGTTTCTGTCATCGTTGTCTAAGTAAATCATTCATTAAATCTGCATTGAATTTCATTCATTTGCGCATTTTAATTGCACTCAATGGACAGTTGGAGCATTTCTATTCATTATGCAGTTATATACATATACATAGATAAATTTACTATAAAAACTGTCATTATTGTTAGCTCATTGAATTTGTGGTTCATTCACAAGAATTCCCATAGATTAGGCATTGAATACTATTTGTTTTGTTATTTAGTTCAATGACTCTATTCATTTGGCTTAATTGGGCATAAGTGAAATTTTTGACCAACTGTCTGTGAATCAGAATCTGAATCTTTCATTGACGTAATGTGAATAATTATGAGTAGATTCACATGCCAGACTGACTCACTGGGATGCAAGTTTAATCTTCGTCATAATTTTACTGCTGCCGCACCTGAAATGCACGTCTAAATTTATTAATAATGCTCCTGTAAATGTTTATAAATATTTACGCAAATTAATTTGCATTGTCTTGGTCTCTGTCTGACTTTGTATATATCGACAGCTGGCAGCGGCAGACAATAAAGAAATCTATTAACGCTGCCGTCAGACATTGAAAGAAAAGTGGACCAGAGGCACTACCAATTGGTCTCGATCACGTTGCTGACGACGACGTCACCAAAGAAACACAGCCAGACATTTGCCCAGTTTAGCATTGTTTACGCAAAATAAAAATACAAAAAAAAAATAACAGAGAGACAATGAGTTGAATCATTTTGATAGTTTACTTATTTATTTTCCATTTTTATCGTCTCGTTTCATTTTCCAGGAATTATTAGCAACAATTAGCTGTATAACATATATATGGCCCTGGCATAAATCAACTCCTAGACTCAGGGGCTGCTCTGACTCCCTCTTTTCCTCTCGATCTCTCTCTCTAAAAATAGTCTAAAAACTAAACCCTGCCAGGCATCCAGACATTCGTTCATCTGCTACAAATGATTCTTCATAATTGAATTACATGCCCAAAGACAAGAGCGTAAAAATTTTAATTACACACCTCATAATCATTTGCCACAAGATGAATTTAGAGTGCAAGTGGGAGTGGGAGTGGCCATAGGACTAGGTAGGTAGGTAGATACATTTCTTTCAGAATAGAACTTGATCAAATTTCGTGAATGAAATGAAACGATGCGCAACCATGGCGAGATTACTGTCTAGTCCACAATGTGTGGGTTGGCATAAAAGATCAGTGCGAAAGATCGTCACATTGGGACACATTCCACTCAGGCAATACAATGAATATTTATGTCGACAGAAATAAGGAAATGTTGTACAATTTATTGCAAAACTCCATGACATTTTTATTCTAACTGAAAATTACAATGAAATGAGCAAAACGGGAGGTCACATTAAGTTATACATTTGTAGTACGCAAATCCTTCTAAAAAATTGCCAAAAAGGGTTTAGTTTTATTATACTTGTTTAGAAGAAATAAGATCATCATTGGACAGATAAAAGATTTTACCCCTAGAACGACAATTTCTTAGATCTTTGAGTTATTAATCTCAGCTGAATTTGAAACTGTTTATAACTATAAAGATAAATGCCCAAGATATAATAATGAACTTTGCAATATAAGTCTATAAAAGTTAGACTTGGTTTTTTACACACTTATACATATGTAGAACTCGCTTGGCTTCAAGTGTGTGTGTGTTGTGTGTGTGTATGCCATGGTCTTATCGAAGTTTCGTATTACAAGTGGCAGCCTAAGCAAAATAAATCAAATATTTGAAAGAGAATGCCAAGTGCAAAGCATTACGAGATCAACAACTTCATTATAGGCATCATTGGAGAGCCGGAGCTGGAGGAGTCGGGGAAGAGGCAAGATAACTAGGGGACGTAATTAATGCGACACTGATCCTCTGGGGTATGTCAATTGACATTTAACATTAACCTGCGGTTTTAGCTGCAATGGAATCATATGCTAGGCACGTTATAATTTATAACAATTGTTGCCGCTCCTTTTTAGATTCTTTTCGGATGGTTTTGGAGCAACTGCGACTGCTCCAGCTTCCTTTGCGAGGCGATAAAAATATGTTACATAAAAAAAGAGAAAACGAAACGAAAGACACGCGCTCCATAGGGGACCAGAGAACCGAGGGAACAAGGGAATGACTGTAGTATAGGGGAGGAATGCACATGAAGATGGCACGGGGATTGTTCATTTTTTTCCTCCTTTTTTCACGGAAGACTACGTTGCCGTTTGCCGTTGTCTATTTTCTTTTTTTTGTTTTTGTCATGTGCTCTCAGTGTGCATTTCCATTAAGAAAATAATTAAACATTTGTTTGCCAGTGCCCCAGCCTCTGACTGACTGACTGACTGAATGTCGCTCTGACTGCAACAGTCTCGGGAATGAAATCTGTTGAACAGATGTCTTTGCGGCTGATGCCGATGCCCAAATAAATGTTGTATGTATTGGATTTTTGAGATGCCAACATTTTTATGCATATCCAAACACCTTTAAATATCCCCACCCCTCCAAAAAAAAATTTAATACAAATCTTAGAAATACAAATATATAATAGAGGGGTTAACATAGCTCCTTCCTATGCCGATGTCAACCACAAAAGAACACAAAACTCGACAAATGCACATAAAACAAAGATCATAAAAGTGTTTATTTGATTCTTTTGATAGCACTTTTGACACAAAACCCCCGCCAACACCTAGAAACATGAATCGGTAGCTAACTATAGATATATCAGGTAGTAAAAATTGTCTTCACACATTACACACACACGCACACCTTTTGTATCTTGCCTTTACTTCCTTCCATCACACACACACACACACATGAAAAGGGATCTTGCAGTGATCTTTGGTTTTTGGTAATTTCTTTTTGGCATTTCCGTTGTGGATATTTTTTTGGTTCTTCTGGTTTTTATAGTTTTATTTTGGAGAGAGGTTTATTTCAATATGGACAGCACGTTCCTGTTCTTGTAGTTGGAATATTTAATTACTAATCCTTCGGTTACATCCCACTTTTCGCAAGTTGTTTTTTTTCGTTTATTTTTCGAGTGGTCTCATCTTACAGGACACTTCACTTCCGTTTTTATGAAAAGCCTTGGCCGAGTCCATGATTTTAATGACCATTTCGGAAAACTAAAATAACATTCTTAAAACAGACTTTAGTTCAACTCGAAAGTGTGTTGTTTTTGTTGTTTTGTGTGGTCTTGGAATTGGTCCAGTCACTGCCGATGGATATTATGATGAATGCTTAATAAAATGGACATGTTGTTGTCTTTTCCAAGGAAATAGTCTATGAAGAAGCACCTGCAGCAGACATAAATATGTTCTTTTGTCTGAATGTAATCATAATTATAATATAATAATAATCATGCCCTCCCCATTTTACATATGCTCTTCTCTTCTCTGGCTGCCAAACTTCCGGGCAGACTTCTCTCAGCCCCTTCTGGGGCCCTCTGTTCTCTGTTATTGTTTCTTTTTCCCCCTCTCTCTCATTCCTTTGGGGTTAAATCATAAAAAAAATAGAAAGAACGAAAATAATAAACAAAAATTTTCAATTGAACGTGAAGGAAAACTCGTAGTGCGCATAAAATGACTCAAAAATCCAAAAAGAAGGAAAAGAGGGGGTACAAAAAAAAGGGAAATATAAGAAATACATTTTGAAATACGCAGAATTCTAATGAAACTAACTGAGTAAATAGGAGCACACGCCGCCTTGGCATGCCTCTTCCCCTCTGCCCATTACCATGCCCCCATGGATGAACATTGCATGCAATATTCCTGACAACAAATGTTGCAAGACTTTGCATAAATATACAAAACGCTCATCAAACCAGAAGACAGAATGGCAAAAGGTGGAGAGAGGGCAGTGGCTTGCCAGGTTGCAGGGTGTGTCAGAGGAAACTCTTGTCAAGTAATCGATGGCAAAATAATTTACAATTTTAATGGCAAAAAATATATAACTAGAGAATATATGTATATCGATTCCAATTCCAATTATAATTTCTGTGCGCTTTGCCATCTTCCTGTTGTCCCTCCTCGTTTGTTGGCTGTTATTTTTATTAGATTACCATCGATTCGATTGCTTTCCAATATACAATTCTATATAGGAAAAATAACAATTAAATTAGCAAGGGAACAAAAGCAATTGCAACTAGTTTATTTTTGTGTTAAATGAGTATTTTTAGCATGGAACTAAAGCGGCAAAAAATGTTATAGAAGACATGATTAGTCAACATATTTTAGGTTGGCTAGGTTGTTGTCTTGTCCTTAGAACCACTGCTTTCAGTGCCCTTTTAGGTAAATCTAGATGAAAAACTTTTCCTTACAAACTGCAAAGATATTCCCCAAAGTATTTTATGTATCAACACCCTATACCCTATGTGCATATATGTATATTGTTTTCGTAAAGGTGAATCACTTAATTCTTGTACAGAATACGCCGAACTGACCCTAGAGAACAGAACATCAAAACAATTAACCTGTCAACGCTATAGAACAATCAGCGAGTTGAGTAAATGGCGCCCTCTAAGAGAGAAAAATTTAGTGGCAACAGCAGCTCCGACATGAATAGAAGGGATAGGAATTGCTGTCGTTGCTCCTCCACATTGTTCTAACAAGCAACGACACTGGTAGAGAGGTAGAGAGACACATTTTGTGTGCCTAACAGATTTACGAGGCAAAAACCCGAATCCAATTCCAATCTTCAATCTTCCAATGCGGTGGAATGGGTGCCACGTGGAGCGTAGAGGCGAAGACAACAACTTGACATTTATGTGCAGGCAAAGGCACTTCTACAAGTACCCAGTGCATTGCATTTCAAGATCATTTGCATCCCAAACTGAATACAACACTTGCCGATGCCCCAGAGAGCTAAAGAAAGAAAAAAAGAAAGAAAGAGAGGGATAGAGAGAGAGAGAGAAAGAGTGATCAGTTGCAACCCTCGCTCGACTCTTACTTGGCATTTATGAACTACACAAAATGTGCAATTTCTCCGAGTCTTTTTTTACGAGTTTTCCATAGGTCCCAAATCTGTGTGTGTATGTGCCCTGCATCTGTCCCGAGTCCACTTAGAAATTCCTCAGACAGACCACATGGAGTCGCTCTTGTTTTTGCCACTTGAACATTTTTGTAGTCTTTGGCAAAAGTGAAAATGTGTTCACTTAATTGTCCCCCCTCTACGATCTGAAAATACAACTTCTCTGGTTTTCAAACCATTCCCTTGGTTTTAATGTGCCTACCTCAGATGAAACAGTTTGTATTTTGCCCATTTGCTTCTAATGTGTTGTCTATTTGATGGCTTTTATTATGTTTTTCTATTTCTGGTCCGAATCGGTCACAGTATGGCAAATTCTAGAACACAAATAGGGCCGACAGAATCAATAATGGAAAAGCTGGAGGTTCCTAAGGATTGGTCACTACCTCGAGATAGTTTGCCTTTGCAATCGATTTTCTTATAAGCTATTGGTTTTTCTTAACATTTTCCTAATGGTGGGATTTTTTCGGCTGATCTTTCTGTTTGTTCTCATGGAAAACCAGAGAGAGAAATTCAAAAACCTCATCAGCATTTCCTATTTAACCAATTGAAAACGTACATACATGGAAATTAGGGATAACATTTGAACACAGGGAATATATTAAAAACCAAGAAACAGAGTTCTCCTGATTTTTACCTATCGGAACTCATCAGATATGCACAACGGGCACAAAACACGTCGACGGATAAGAGAACCAATGAGGCATGAGAAGTGGGAGGAGTTGTTTGTTTGTTTTGTTTGTTGTGGTCGGAGAATGAGGAATTGAAATCGAGAATCAAGAATCGAGGGATATATTTTGATCATCATGCGAAAAACGCACGCAAAAGAAAAACATGCACGCAGGTACACACACACACACAGACACAGACACAAACAGATAGACAGACAGAAAGACAGAAAAAACGTAGCTGGAAAAGTGAGTTTGCCCTCTGTGAAGAGTTTTCCCTTGTGCCACCGCTCGTTCTGTGAGTGGGTGCAATATGGCAACCATATTTAAACACTGATCCCGCATGCAACCGAGAGGCAAATACGAGTTGCGAGTAAGAGAGAGAGCAAATGATTTTTATGCTGCCCTCGCACGTTGATGGAATTGAAGAAGCGGCTTGGGCATGGGCATGGGCATCGGGTAGGGAAAATAAAAACCAAAAATTACCAGAGGGATTCTCTCTATGCCAGAGCAAGCAGAGCAGTGGCAGAGCCAGAGGCAGAGGCAGCGACGTCAAGTCGATTGGACTCAAGTGTTTTGTTCTTGTTGAAGTTTTAGAATTTATTCCGTTTCGGGATGTCAATGCAGACACACGCACTCACGCACCATATTTAGTTTAGTTAAAAGAAGATACAAAAGTGATTTTGTTTTTGGCGCGTTAAGTTGATTTGATCCATCAATCATTTCGTATAGTTTTCCCTGGCCACGCAGTGAAAAGCAAAATACAGCTAAAATTTATGGTTATTTTTCTGGCATAACTCACTACGTGGGACTTTTTTGGCGCGTGCGCATGCGCAGTTAGTGAAAGTGCAAAAAAACAAAACAAACAAACAAAAATGCAACACAAATCAAAGTTGTAGATAGACATTTGTGAAAGTTATTTATATACGATTGGCAATTGCCATACAATTGCATCGATCATCATCATTCAAAATGTTTGTCACTGTGGATACCAATACAAACACATTTTTCTCAGGTAAACAAAATGGTAAATGGAGACATGTTATTTGCAAAAGAGGTTGCTATAGTCTATAAAGTATCTCAGAATCATCAGGAAGACTTTCTATAATCCAAACTTGGTTACTAGATTTTCCGAAAGCAAGGGCTTATACATATATTTCAAGAAGCTCATAATTTAGACAAATCTCATGGATCTTTAAATGACTTAGATAGATCAGAATTCCTTGACTTGTGTATATTTAGACAAGCTCCATGACTTATTAACAAGTAAAATAGTAAGGACATATAATTAAGTTAATTTGTATACAATATTTAACTACAAAGTCCATTTCAGAAATTAAAGAGTGAAATATTTAGTTTATAACTATAAAAATTTAAGGCAGTTGTCAATTTTGATATTATTCAGAATTTAAAATATCCTTGTCTTATTTGAAGGAACCTTAATCTCATATGAGAAAAGTAACTTTAAAAGAATTAGAATAGGTCCATTTTAATTTTAGAAAATATATATAATCTTTGGAAACAAAAAATACTTAAACTCAACCATTCTTTACTTAAGAAACGAAAAATCAATAATATAATTTGTTATGTTTCTTATAGATAATCCATATTATTTTTGCAATGACACCAAATCGCCTCGTACACCGGACTCACAGACGTCCAGTAGAGGCTTCTCGATCTTCAAACGCCGCAACTCCAAGGGCGGAAGTAGTCCACGACCCGTGGTGGTTACGAATCCGGAACAGATGCGCCTAATCACATCGGCCAATCTGGATACCACAGCATCCATGGCCTTTGGCAGTCCGCGTGGCAGCTTCAACTCTCTGGGCGGCTTCTCGCAAGTAAGTAGTAGATCAGCAAATATATACATATCTCTAACTCACAATCTATAGAACTACAAATTGTCTGTATTGACTTCCTGTTGCATTTGTCTAATGTTACGCCCTCTTCCGTTTAGAAATCTTTTGAAATGCAGCCGCTGATGCATCATCGCCAGCGTTCGTCCAATTCACATTCGGAAACATTTCGCGAACGTCTTGGCTCCTGTAATGAGACGCACAGCTCCCAATGCCCTGGAGGTGGCATTGAGCACGACGAAGTCTTTAATCCGTTGACATCATCGCCAGCAAGGTGAGTTGGCTTTAACGTGTTGACAGGATGTAGCTGTGCAGCTGTTGCCCCAGATCTGCAATCCCCTCTCACGCCCCCTTCTATGCATCTATTGACTGTGCTAATCGTCTGTGCAACATTTGTCTTCTTTTTTTTTTGTCGCTCTTTTAGCAAGTCCCAACGTCATCACACCCTGCCAAGTGGCGGAGTGCGTCGTCATTCGTTTGGCAATTGGGCGCAGGGGCAGGGCGAAAGACGTCAACATAACACATCGGCAACATCGATTGGCCTCGGTTCACCGGATGAGGTGCCCACCATGATGGCTCCACGTCCCCCAGTCATTTCGCCCAACAAATTTCGCAGTTCTTCCCATCGTAGAAGAGGTGAGTACAATTTGTGTGTGTGTCAACTCTTGAAGAGATGTCACAGAACTCGTGTTCTCCTATTTCTTCATCGATTTGGTTTCCATTTTGCAAAGTCAATGCTAATTTGTTGTATATTGATTAAAATTAGTTTATGTTCGTCTTTATTGAAACATCTCTTGTGTAGATTGTGTTTTCGACATTCTTCTGAAAAACTATATATATGTTGATCTGAAGTAATTTTTATAAATCTAGTTATAATTCTTATCAATACCTTTATCATGCTTTTGAACCTAGAGAAGAATTTTCTTTATTTTTGAATTTAAATTTCAGAGATTTAGGTTTACTAGAAACTCTGATTCCACTTCATAAAAATTCTAACTTGTCAGCATTTTCTGTATATAGGAAACGTAGTCTCTCAACGCCCTCTTCTCTTGACAAAGACAAACTGCCCTGTCAGATGGCATAGCCTGCCCTTGTTTTTTGTTCGCATTTTTGCACTTTACTTTTGGTATTCCCCTCCCAACTAGTTGCCTCCATCCTCCACTGACCCCCCCACTCCCTACCTTGGCGACATCAACGAGGGCATTGTGCATCACGTTTGCATACTTATTAAGCGTCTGCCCTGTTCGTTGGAGCTCCTATGTTTTGTTTTTGTATTGGTTCATGTGGCTGGCAGGCGCCAGGCAACATTTTTGCATTTAACAACATTTAAATGTTTATGCAAGTGATAATTGTAATAGCTGCAGTTTCTCTTATTGTTGCTGTGCTGTCGCCAGTAAGTCGGCCAGGTTTTTGTTTTTTTTTGTTTCAGAATTCCAGCCATAATGAGGCAAACAGGGCGCGCGCGCGCACGCTTCTCCTTCTCTTAACTGACATTTGTGGCCAAGTTGACATTGACAGTAGCCGCAGCTAAAAAGATCATGATATATGCCAATTGTACAGGGACTAGAATGCCTGATTCTCTACACTTGCACACACAAACCGAGTCACGAGTTGCTTTGCGACGTTTTATGATAAACCATTCAGGATCCATTTCTTATTTTCATTTCGCATATTCTGTTTACTCATCTGGCACATAAATCCATTACAATATATTTTATTTAAGATCAAGTTTAAATTATATGTTTATGAGTCAATAGAATTTCACTATATCTTGATACGGCTTAAAAATTTCATTTCTCTCTACTCTTCAAGTTAATGTCTGTTTTGTACCTCTATAGGACTTTAAGACCTCTTCAGTAAAAAAGTATTAAAGTATTCAGTATTAAATAAATATAGTCATATAGCCTTCTGGTTATGGTTTTCTATTAGCAACTCTCCATTCATACTGCCCAAGTTGAAATGCAGTTTCTATGCCATTTAATGACACACATACGACTTGCCCATCAGTTGATGCAATTTTAACTTCATCACAATTGAGCACGCGTCTATTAACCCACAACACCCACCCAAAGAGTTGAAATCAATTTTCAACACCAAAATTTATGGCAAAGTTAAGTGACCAATTGCCAATGTTTACCATATTTGTTTTGACCCGACTCGTTAGTAGAACGATTTGTTTTTCCAGAATCAAACTGTCATATGCTAATGAGGCAAGCTTGGTGAAGGTTTGAGGGGGCTGTGGACAAGGGGCATATATACATTTCCGTTTTTCTTTCTTTATTTTTCAAACAACAATAATAACAATTGCAAATGCATTTCGTGTTTTTTTGTTATTGTTATTATTATGGAATATGCTGCTGGCAACATGGCGGATGGGCAACATGCTAAACAAACGGAAAGGCACCTCTATTCACCCCTTCACCGTCTATCCCTCTGGGTTTTCGTGTGAGTGGGAGTGGCCACATGACAGGCATAAATTGAAAAAACTGCAATATGAATGGCACAAGGGGTTGGGGGCGGATGGGAGATGGTGGGAGTGGGCAGGGAAATGGGGTTGGGGTTTGCTTCTCTGTTGCTTTTGCGTTTTTGGGGGAGAGCCAAACGGAACTTTGCATAATTGATGGCACGGAAGCATAAAAGGGAACTCCAACTCTCCCAACACTCGAACTCTACAACAAAGTGGACGTCCAACTGTTTTGCATATGGCGCGTGCCAGTCAAGCCATTGGCCAAATTTGGCCAGCAATCATACCACACCTCGACCAGCTCTCCCCGCTCTCTTCTCGCGCCAATTCTTGCCTCTCTCTGGCATTTGTTATTCACAAATTGGCAGCACAAACTGTGAATACATCAAAGCCAAAAACGAATAAGAAAAAACAAACCCCCCGCCAAATATATTGTTTACTTTTAGCCATGCATCGAACATTTTGCCACTATATCTTAATTATTCGCTTCAAATCAAAGGGAAAATGAAATATTAAGAGAGAGTCTATAAAATACTCTGAGAAATGTTCTTTGGTATATTAAGAACATCCAAACACTTCTACGGATGAGATCTTCGATGAATGATGCTATGCAGAAAGTATGAAATCTAGATATGAAGTTAATATGGCGAAAGAGTATATATAGTTTTTTCAATTGGAAACACTTTGTCTTTTGTGTTAAGACTGGCGGGTTTCGGATTTACAAATTGATTTCAAGACCCCTTGCAAGCCTTACCGATGTTTTTTCTCACAAAGAACGACTGCGACTTACCAAGTGAATATGCAATTTATCAGTTTTTGCTTACAACTATGAATCTAAATATGCGGTAGTATGTCTGGAATGTAGCAGGTGATTTGAGGTCAACAGTCAGTTGGAGTTTTTCTCCCTTTTTGTTTATATGAGTTGCCTTTGGTCTCTGGTCTTTGGCATGTGCTTTCTGGCTTTTTCTGTGTTCTGTTTTTAATTCTTGGAAACATCTGTTCAACACACACTGTACACTTGTATATACACACATACACAGAGTGCATTTGGTGAGGAGGTGGGGAGAGGACAAGAAATTTACTTCAGTTCAGTTCAATACACTCCCCTACTGGGGTCGTTTTAACAAACAAAATCTTTGGTCTTCTTTGGCGAGCCTTACCAAAAATCAAGAAACCACACAAACACTTGTTGCATTCATAAAATTTTATGTTGATTAACATAATTTTACTGAGGATAAGATTGGACATAAATTTTGCTTAAATTTTTGATCACGTTCTGCATGAGGTTTCCTTTTGAGAGACCAAAAGGATGGCAAAAAAAATCAAATCTAGAGAGAGATAGAGAGAGAGAGATAGAGAGAGAGAGATTGTTTTCTATATACCTACATATATCATTTCAGCTGTCCTTTGGCTTATAACAATTCATTAACATAATAAATAGATTTTGTTTATGGCAACTCTTCTCTGTTGGCCTTGTCTGCAGTTTCTGTCACTGTCATTTAAATCAAAATTAAATATTATTTAGGTACCTTGTTGATACTTTTCATATTTATAAACATTTTGCACCATTCCTAACTGTTAAGCTTTTGCCATTTTTAGACAGGTGGAACAAGAATAATATGGTAGGACAGAGCCTGGCTAAAAACAACAAACAAATTGCTGTTGATCACTTAAAATGCCATAATTCCGTTTATAGCCCTAGCCCGAAGTGGGCTTGATTGAAATGGACAACACGTTGATTAAACGTCACAGGCACGTACAACAACAACAGCAGCAGCAGCAGCAAAGACAAAGAAGCATTTTAATTCGCTCTCTCTGTCTCTCGCTCTCTTCTTAATTCTCTCCCTCTATCTCTCTACTTACCTTTGGCCAACTCATTATTATTCTGGGCATTCAAATAGTAGAAAAAAAGGCCCAAAGTTACAGTCAAAACGTTGAAGCTCTTGCCAGTTGAAGTTGAAGGACTGTGGCAACTTGACGTTGAAACGTTGCGCATGCTCAAAAATCAGAAATCCAAATCCAAAAAAAAAAAGAAGAAAATTAATAACTAAAAACATATGAACTTACTTAAAATCTCTCTGCAAAGTGTAAAGTTTCTTGCTCGTAAAAAATGTTTCTATAAAAGATAAAGAACAAAAACAATTGAAAATGCTATTGAAAATGGAAGATATTGAAATGGATGTGTTCTGTTGCGGTGAGTTGCTTAGATATTCAAAACCAATTGAAGAGAAGCACTTAAAATTCGAAAAGGGGTTTTCTTTAAGTGAAAACTCTCTTTTTAATTTAAGGATCTCATCAGGCTTACAATTTCCGTTTACGTGTGTTACGTGTGTTGGGGATTAGATTGTCTTTTTTTTTTGTGGAGGGGTTGAAATGAGAGCAATGGATTGAATTTCCCTTGAAGCTGCACCATTTACGCAGTCTAGACTTGAGTTTTTCTTTATGTTTGGCTTTCCTTTTTTCCCTTTTTTTGTTGTTATTTTTAATTATTAATAACAAAAAAAGAAAGGGGAGAACGCAGCTGTATATGCCTCCCTACACAGATGTGCAGGCGCGTGCTTCATTTCGACTAGGCTTCAAATGTTCCTTCGTTTTTCATATTTTTTTTCCTTCCTCGTCTTGTTGTTGTTTGAAGTGTATAAAAATAGCAAAGAACAAAAAAAAAAAGGCAAGCAATTATAATTGAAAGGGCTTCGCGTGTGCGTGATGGAAATGCAGAGAATGGCTGCAAGGGGGGAACAGGAGCAGAAGCAGTCCGGAGTTGGTTGAGAATTAGACGTAGAGGGAGTCAGGCCAGGCCGGGCCATTGGCAGGTGCCGCTCAATGCAACATAAATACAGACAAGCATTAAAACAGCAACAACAACAACAATAACAACTAAAAGTAACGTACAATTGGCAATGCGCAAACGCAGCAGCAGCAGCAACAGTGGCAGAGGCAGAGGCAGAGGCAGCGGCAGCGCTGTCAACTTCATACGCACCGGAAACCGTTCATAGAAGCTTCAAGCATAAATGAGACAGTTTATGCTTGTGCGTGTGTTTGTGTGTGTGTGTGTGTGTGGTAATCGAAGCTTGCTGCATAAATTGCATGCAGGAAGCACACTCACATACACATGCAAACTAGCTCTCTCTTTCTTTTTTCCTCTCTCTCTCTCTTGATTTGGCTCCTTCTTTAACGCTCTCATTCCCTCTCTTTTTATCTCATTCTGTTTTAATAAACGGAAACGAAAAATTTGACTTGATTATTGTCAAGTTGTTGTTATTATTATTATTGTTATTGTAGCTCTTCTTGTTTTGTTTTTTATTAAACATTTTGAATGCGGGCTCTTCTATATTTACTCACGCCCATTAACCTTGAAAGTGAGACATAAAATCTAAGAAAAGTTAAGGATCGTTTACTGAAATCTCTACTTAAAGATAACTGAGATTGTGATGTTAATGAAACGGGAATCTCTCAAGAATCAAGAATCTATATATATTGTATATATTCTTTAGTTTTGAAAACTCTTTTATATCATCCCAACTTTAATACCATTTACCCTATTTTCTTTGGAAAATAGTTCTGAACTATAAGAAAAACTTTGTTTTACTTAGAAAGTATTCAATTAAAAAATCGTTAAGATTTCATGTTATATATGCAAAACTTTCAAACATATTTTAGCCAGTTTTATCCCTTTCCCAATCTTTTTAGTTAAGTTTCCTCAAAAACATTTGGGGACAAGCCCCATTATGATATTCTAAAATATGATTCCAGGAAAAAGGAAACATTTATCTTAAGATTTCATAAATTGTAATCTCAAAACTATAAAGTATGAAAATATGATTTTTACTTAAAATATGTATATTCTGGTAAATGGCCAAAGTTCCCTCAAGGAGTTAGTTTATGGACATCATTATCATGCAAGACTCAATGATGTGTGCATTGTTTTAGATTAGCCAAGAAAATATTTATGACTATATTAGGGAACCGCCTACCGCCTTTCACTCGTTTTGCTCTTCCCTCCTCTCAGACCATCTCTCTCCCACTCTCCCTCTCTCTTGCTCTTGTTTTTGGTTGCTTCTGTTTGACATGTTGTTGGTGAAATTTATGAAGACATTTATTAGCATACAAAATGCATAGATCAGTGAAATAGCAGCCAAAGTGACACAAATGCATCTGCATTCTCATTTCTCATCCACCCACCCTGTAAAAAAATATAAAACAAAGAATGAAATGGAAAAACAGAAAAACACCTCTGGAAAATGTGAGAGATTTTTGAAATGTTTGTTGATGAAGTGTTTGACAAAGTTGTCGGCTCTCGTCTTTCTTTCCCAACTGGGGCGGGCATTAATCAACAATTGGAGCTCGCTTGGACCCCTTTCTAAGACCACAGAAGTAGCATTTTACACGAATCTCTTTAGGTATATAAAAAATATTTTAATATTTTTGTTGAAAAATTACAATTTCCTTTCTTTGTCGTGGCTTTTTGTTTCGGGAATCTTTGACAGATGAGACTAGACATTTGACACCTGCTAGATAATTATTCAATGCCCTAATACCACGAATCATTGCCATATAGATCAGCGCCTAAATATAGATGGATATATAGTAAAACAAAAAAAAACACAAAAAACGAAAGAGTTTAGCCGAAGCAACATGTGTGGGAGAAGATGTATTCTCCCTGACTAAATTCCAAGTCCAAGCCCTTTTATGACAGCGACATACAGGAGGGTGAGTAGGGAGACCCTGGAGTTGGAGAGTTGGGAATAACAAAAACATTCATGTCATAAACGTCAAAAATAACATCAGAGGCTCTCTGACTCTTGAGGCCATCCCACTGTATACACTCGTACATACATACATACATACATGTATCTCTGCTGCAGTTGGCTGGGAAAGACCTCCCAGTTGCCAAAGACACTATTAAAATTCAAATTGCATTCGAGCATTCTATCAAGGACTTTAGTTAACTACTCAACTATGTGCGGATGGATAAACAATCTGCATAATCTCTAGCGTAAACTGTACAACTTTTATGAACTTTGCATTCTTTTTTATGAACTTAACTCCAATCGGGAGGTACTATAAAATTTATGCCTCGAAATCTGAAACTTCCCATTCCTCCAATACATTCGGCCATATATTTAGAATTTCGCGCCGGAGTTTTCCATGTCTATGACTGCATTCATCCATTTACCCTTTGGCCATGTTTATTAGCTTGGAAAACCATTCTATGCCTCAATATTTTCCTCGCTTTGTTTGTTTTTGTTTTTTGCTGGTGAAATTTCAAAAATGTTGTTTATGTATCCCTTTTAGTTGAATGCAAGAAATGAGAAAATCAACCACATACACACACTAACACACACATCTATGATGTGCTTTTAAACGTTTTCATTAAAAAACATTTCAATAAGAATATAAATTTAACATTTACTAGGTCAAAATGAAGTGAAACGATGGCAAAACTTTATGTATGGCTATATTAAGAAATTTTCCAAGAAGATAAGGCCCTAAATGTGCTGCCCAAATAGAGACTTAGATGATAATACTTGTATAAAAGTTTTTTTTCGAGAATTTATAGATCAATATTTCTATGTTTCAGACCATTTTTGGTACAGGCAAAATATCTATATTAAGGATATAGAGAGACTATATAGACCCCCATCTTCTTTGAATTACCTTTGATCTATAGATAAAATATCTCCGCATTTCATTTTTGCTTTGATTTATTATACTTATTCCCTAATTAGTTTCGCTATTTTTCTTTAGCATTTTCATTAAACAGCAAGTTCTGACCTCACTTGTATGCTAAACAAGCAAGGCACTGATTGCCTCAGCCCCGATGCAGGCTCATTGAGAGCAAAACCAAATCAAATGCAATGTCATTTATAATCGTTGTGCCTGGTGCCTGGTGGCAGAACAATATCCCTGCCCCCATTCCCCTACTACTACTACTACATACATACAATGCCCGTTGGGCCTGACCAGTGTCCAGCTGTCTAATTCTCACACACTCGGCAGAGACAATGAGAGAACACACAATTTTCATTTAACTAACATCAAAGTTTGTTCGTCTTTTGTCTGTAGTGAAGGGGAATGGGGAGGGACTCTACGGCTGTTTTTGGCCTGGTGGGCGGAAACGCACTCAAAACGCATAGAATATGCGAGAGAGAGAGAGAGTATGAGAATATGAGTAGCCCCCGTTTATGGAACTAGAACTAAAAACAATTTAAATCATTTATGATTTATTAAATTGTGAAAATTACTGCAGTTAGGGGGTATTTGGGTTACACACAAAATCCTAAAGTCAAAAAACAGAAAACATTATCCATAAAAAAAATAGAAAACTTCAAAAAGATATCGAAGCTTGTTTACCCTAGATAAAGGTTTACTTTTCATTCCAGAATGACACAGAACTAATCACTTTCAATAGACAATAAATTTATGAATCGTTTGTCAAGTGTTTCAAAGTAGGTGAATTCAAAAGGATTTATCTTAGTGGACAGCCCCCAAAATGAAGGCATTCATATTCAATTAAAGATATGAAATGCATAAATCTCATAAGGAAGTCACCAATTAACCAAAAAAAAAAAAAAAGAGACACTAAAAGAGCGAGAACTCAACTGGAATTAAAAGATATGCGCATAATTAAGTTACAGTTGACATAATTAAATGATAATTGTTATTCACACACACACACACACAGAATCTACATATGTACACACATTTGAGTTATATACATTTTGCATTTTGGTGGGGAGGGTTAATTTATATATCGTCCGGTCTGCCATTTGCCCCTCTTCATCAAATCTTAATTTTTTTTTTTTCTCTTTTTTTGTAGTCCGTTTAATCCCGCATTTATTTTGTTCGCTTTTCGTTGATTTATGTCTTGCTAAAAGAGAGAACTCAGTTTTTTTGGGTTGACATTTATTCAAATTCAAATTGTCCCCAAATTCATGGACCTATCCATGGGGACACCATCGCCATCATCATCGTTATCGTCATAATAATAAAAATCAAGCAAGCATTTATAAGTTATTATACCATACTGAGAACAAATTTTGATGAATTATTGTTATATAAGGGTTTTCGGTTTAAGTATCACTTTTATATATACTTGGAAATGACTTAAAGAGTTTCCCTTTTAATGGCAAGACCCAAAAATCAAATGGACTAACATAAGAATCGCATTTATTTGAATTCCTACAGGAAATGGAAAACAAAATTAAGTATCGATTTCAGTTTCTACTTCGGTTTTTGTTTGTTTTTTAAGTAAGACTTATGTTTGCATCTAAGGCGAAAAGATTTTGTTTAGTTCAGTGATTTAGTTTTAGGTTCGTTTTCTTTAATGTTCTGAAAGATTTTATGTGCATTTACCTATTAAGAAATTAATATTTCAAGTACCCTTTGTATATGCCTTTCCTCAAATGCATTTACTTCACTTGAAGTCTATCTATCGATCAACCTATTATCTATTATCTTTTTATGTTATCTATGTTGAAGTTGATTTTTATATTGTTAACTCTATATAGAATGTGATTTGATTTAATGTTACTTCTTTTATCTAATAAGATAATGTTTATGAGTTCCACATTTATCTAATTCTAAAATGGGTCTTAATGTAATTTTTAACCAGTTCAAACTAAATCTTAACTGCCCACATAATCACTCAAACATACACACAGAGACAGAGAGAGAAAGAGAGATAGAGAGAGAGAGAGAGAGAGACAAGCCGTCTTATTTTAATCAATTAATTAAAACCGTAGGACTAGTCAATTTAGCCTGAACTAACTAAAGCTTGGTTTAGCTAAATGCTCTGTCTGGTAATCTCATGATCGCCAGTTCCATTTGAAATGCTGATGCTGAGACGACAATTAGCGCAAATGTTTTGTGCAACGCGTTGATAGCAATTAAATAATTTTGTTTAAAAAAAAATTCCAAAAATGTCTGCCCGGGGCAGTTGTAAATTCTTTAGCTGTGTCCTATCGTCGCATGCCAAAGAGGATGAAGATGAGGACGAGGATGATGACGAGTGTGAAGATGGGGTTGGCTACGAGTATGTTAACATGGAGATGAGTAAGTAACGATAAAGAGAGAATGCAGCCATACAAAGACCATTAAAAAGGCATCGATCAAAGAAAACAAAAAAAAGAAGAAACCAAATTATTGACAAAAAGACAAAGAGCTGGCATTTTTCTTACAATTGCCTTAACAATTACCAGATGTTCCGATTGCCGATTGGAGCTACGAAAACTGCAAAATGTCAGACATTTGCAAATTTTTGTCGTCAGTCTTCTGCCATGTAATTGAGAAATGAATAAAAATAAAATTCAAAGGTTAAACTAAAACAAAAAAGCCCATTAAGAACAAAACCAGGACATAACTTTGACTCTGTCCATTAATCACAAATATAAGAGAAAGAGCTCTCAAAAAACTAAAGTGAAATTCCACTTAATTGTGTTGTCATGGGTTTTTAGAAAAAAAAAAAAAAAAATGAAATACTCCACAAAGATATATATATACATATAGCTATATATAATATTTTGTGACGAAAAACGTTTCAGTTGTTGCTATTTTTTGCTCCCTCCTCTCATATTATGTGTACATATATATTTTTTATACTTTGTTTTTTTTTTTGCATTTATATAAAGCGAAAGGCAAGAGGCCTTCAGTTCCTTATGCCCTCGCCATATAATGAGCAGCAGCTGCGTTGCAAAGTCTCTCATGTTGTATGTGTGCGTGTGTGTGTGTGTGTGTGTGTGTGTGTGTGCAACAGGAAGAGGCAGGGAGAGATTGGAGACTGTCTGAGACTGACGAGACAACAACAACGTCGACAACGAGCTGATGCTGCCGCCATTTGTGGGTGTCAAGAAGTTCAAATTCAGGCAAATGCAACAGTAAATTTTGGTTTGGCCAGGAGATAACATCGCCCCCCGAAAACTTCGTGTCTCTCCGTGTGTATGTGTGTGTGTGAGATTTATTTAAATGCGCTAAACGTGACTAAATTTATGATCGCCATAGAAACTGATTAGCCCTAGACACTAGTCTTAACTAACTAAATGCTTCTCCCTCCGCTCTAATGTACAAAAATGAAGCTAAAATTTATGTTGTTTAATTTCATTTAAATCTTTTGTTTTTATAACAAAAAGAAAAGACAAGACAAGCCAAAATGTGGGCAGCTGCTTCTAAACAAATGCATCTGGGCCTTCATTCCTTGGCAGTTGTCTTAGGATTGTCTTGCTGAAATGTTCACAATGTGTTTCATAATTCCATTCTCTTTCTCTGTGTTTTTTCTCATTTAATTTAACACCCAAAACGGATTGTTCAAGACTCAAGTTAATTATTAAGAACAGCTGTTGAAACAAGTGACTAACAAGAGGAGAACGTTGTTATAGATAAGGTATTTCATTTTGCAAATTCAGTTTGCAAAAATCGCTTTGACTTGATTGCAGTGAAATTTATAAACTTCTTTGGCAATGCCTTCCAAAATTAAAATGTTAAATGAGATTCTCTTTTGTATTAAACATATAAGTAAGCTTATGGCACGAGAATTCGTTTTAAAAGCGTTTTCAAATTGTTTTCAGTTATGATTTCGAAGTGTAAAGTGCCAAGTGAAATTCGGTCTACATAAAAATCATTCGAGATAAGAATTCATTCAGTTTTAACTCCTTCTGAGTATTGCCATACAAATATTGAATTCGCTCGCACTATTGTGGTTATATTCGAGATACTTTTGATGAGATACTTGAAGTTTAAGAAACTTTTGCCAAATCTATACAAAGATCTATAAGGATAGAAGCAGTTTCTTGGGATATTATGCTTTACTGATTGGTTTCCTCTTTCGTTTTCTATGTTTTTGTGGGGATGTCTAAGATGTGGCTGCCATGGGTTATTTTACATGAGCCCATATCTCAATCCTGTATAGAAAAAAACCCTGTGTTTGTATTAAAACTAACGCCAGAGACAATCAATTTTTAATCTTTCAATATTAAAGAAATATTAGTTTAAGCCAAAAAAAAAAGAATGCACCAGCAGATAAAAATGAAGAATTCCAAAAAAATTCTCACACAGGTGACACAGTTTTCTTTTCCCATTTGACCCAACAGGCTATCAAGTTTATTCTGTAGCCAACAAATCAAAGATAAATACAATGAAACATTTTGTGCTATTTGAAGAGGTCATGAATCACTGTAAAGTCAAATCCTAAGTAAACAACATTATTTATCAGAGAAACGCCAACTAACACACTTACATACATATATGTATGCACATATACATATGTATATTCTGGAGGTCGCCTTGGGCCAATGTCTTATCACTACTAATTTGAGCACTTTCGTTTTCGTCATTTTGCAGACAACTGCAGCAACGTGAACAACACACAAAGTGGAACGAATGCATCGGGCTTTGGTCTGCTCGGCTATAATATGGACGACATACTGATCATAACGGCAAAGCATAGTGAACGTGCCTATTTGCGTGCCACTTTCCTGAAGAACCATTTCGATAAGATCACCAAACAGCGCGGACGCAAACCCTTCAAGTGAGTATACTTGAATATAAACTAATACACTGAATATTTTCAACTAACTTTTTTGATTCTTTCAGTTTTCTGCACATAAAAATTGATGATGGTCCCTTCAGCGAAGAAATTTCCCAAAAGTATCAGAATACGGCTCTACAGATTGTAATTTTGTGTCCCGTTCTAGTGGCTCTGCCGCACAGTTTCCTGATGACCCAATTGTCATCGATTATCAGAGTGGATAAGGTGCTGGCCATATTGCTGGATGTGAGCGAGGAGAAGATCAAGGAGATGCATAAGACAGCTCTGCCCAGCTACTACAAATGGCGGCGCTGTGTGGTGCGGGACAACGACCAGGTGCAGATTAGTAATATTCTGGGCATTGCCACTGATATATTGGGCAGAGCTCTGTGCCAGCGTCCACCATGTCCGGACAGTAGTAGTAGTAGCAACGGCGTGGGAATATCGCGCAGCTTCTCCAGCTGCTCGGAGGGATTCACTGTGATGCCTAAAAAGGTGAAACTCGGTCAGAATAAAGTTGTGGCCATGCTGGCTGAACCCCTAGAGAAGAATGATACGCTCAAGCTGCTGGTCGAGAAATCCGGTGAACATATCGAATTGCGTAACTTCAAGTGCCGCAATCCGTACACACTGCAGTTCTCCATACCCGAATCGTGCATGGAAATCTCGACCATGATCGAAATACGCATCGAAAAGAACAACAAGAGTCTCGGCGCACGGCCCATCAAGTGTGAGAGTCGTCTGCGTGAATTGGAACAATTGCTGAGGGTGGAGGACTCACCCATAGAGTTTATGTGCCATGCCTTGGGCATTGGACCAGTGGATAGAGATGGTCTCGATCAGCATCTATTGCAATGCTTTCAGCGTAATATGCCACCAAATTTTCATCTGCTCAACGGACCATATGAAAGGCAACCGCATTTCTTCACACGTCTCGAGTCGAGTCCCGAAGAGTATCCCACTTTATTGCATTTCGCCGCTCGCTGGGGTCTCAATCGCCTGTGCATTCAGCTGATGGAGTGTCCTGGAGGAGATACGGCTTGCGGTGTACGCAACTGTGTCGGCCGCACTCCAGCCGATCTCGCCGATCAGGAGGGTCACCACAAACTGGCCCAGAATATCATCAGTTTCTCGGAGTTTCACGAACTGACCACCATGTATCACTACTTCAAGGCGGTCACTCCTGCAGGCGGCAGTGGTGGGGAGGCCAGTAACGGTCAGCAGGCCAAATCTAGTCCCAACTCTGCTGTGGTCATTGAGGCAGTGCCAGCCAAGGCACAGAAACCGCCCAAGCAATTGCCATCGGCCGAGTATATGGAAATGTCCAGCGGTTCCGAGCGCGAAAACACACCTGAAGTGCGTGCCAAAACAGAGACAATGGCCATATCGAATCTCAATTACATCAGCGTCGAGACAGAAGATGATAATAATCTCCAGACTTCAGTGACAGAAAAAAATCTTGAAACTCACAAGAATCTCCCGGAAATTGTTCCCAACTCGGAACAAACCACTAATGAGTTGCGCATCAACGAACCGCCCTACTATCCATCAAAGGAGCAAAACAAATCACGCGATGAGGTCGATGCGGCTCCCCTGTATCAATCCAGTCCGGATAAGTTTAGTCAGGAGTGCTCTCAGTTGCTGGAGAATCAAGCAGTCGCTGGCAATGATTATGTCCTGCAGCCATCCAATATACCTGTGACTGCTCCAGCAGATGATGGCAATTATTTGTTCCAGCCCTCGAATCGACCAGTGGAGGAACCGCTGCGTTTGAGTCGTTCCACAACGAGATTGGCCCACAACCAGCCACAGCAGCTGCCTGGCTACGGTACACTAAAACGCAGTGCCAGCGATGCCTCTGCCTCCACTTCCGCCCGGACCAATGCGGACGATGAACTGGCCGAAATAATGCATGATTTCAAAAACAATGTGCTATCGATTAGAGATGTGGAACTACTTGTAGAGCGATGGAAGCATCGCAACGATGTGCAGCAGAGTTTCCGAGAGAAACAAGATCAAATCGATCAGCTGCGACGAGAGTACGAGAGGATTCACGATCAGGTTAAGTCCCAACTCAAACGAGAGACTCCATTTGAGAGAATCAAGAAACTTTTCTCCAGGCCCAAGGCCGCGGCCTCTGCCTCGTCTGGAGGTGGGGCAAGCTGTGCGGATAGTCTGCTCGATGAGACAAAAAGTTCAATAGCCACCACCAGCAGTAGTAGCTTCAAGTCATCTTCGGCTCGTCCAATCAGTTCGCTCAGTTTGCAGAGTGTTTCTAGTTCATCGTCGTCATCAGGACGTCTCAGCACGGGCAGCAATTGCAGTGGCGCGTCTCTCGGTGACTCTGGCACTCATTCGGATCATGAGGATCGACGTTTTAACTATCGTTTGGGTGCCCATGGCTCACTGATGGACAACTATTCGGTGCCACCGCCAGCCCGTCCTGTTTTCATCACTCCCGGCTCAACACCTGGCGATGAACGGCATCAGATCGTCTTCCCCTCGCCCATGTCCAGTTCCCAGCGCTTGCATACGCCCACCAGTCCAACTCCCAGCTCTGAACACTATCAGATGTTCCCCTCGAATATTCCCGTCTATGGCAGTCAACCACTGTCGCAATCGCAGAGTAGCAACTACCTAAACACCATTGAGGAAGCCAAGGAGCATGCCGAGCAGCAGCACTATCAAAATCAGAATGGAGTCACCCTGCAACCCATCAAGTTGAATGAACGCTCCAATATCATCTATGGCAAGCTAACCAAAACCAACTCCGTCTCCGGCAAGTGCAGTTCGTTCAAGCCCAAGCAAGTGCCCTGCCCTCAGGTGGGCACTATTGAGGTCCAGGCGGAGGTCTATCAGAATGTGGGTGGCGATTTGCTTGAAACAGAACCAGCCAAAAACGGAGAGACGCCAGCGTCCAACTATATGAACTGCTAATAAATGAACATTGAATAAATAACAATGTGTTCCAGTTATGTATTTTCAACGAGTCGAATGTGTTTTCTATGTTGTCTGTAGGTTTAGTATCCAATAGATTTATCTATTCATAAGTGCATTATATTCGATTTTGGACCATAGTTCAAACTACATTTAGTTAAGATATCTCCGAAGTTGAAAACATTTAAGAAAAATATTCTAATTATAAATTTAAGCTAGTTTAGTACGACGAATTTGTAAATTTTTTTGAAATGTTCTGCAAGCAACCAAATCAACAAACATATCACAACTTATTTTTAAATACTTAGGATACACAATATAACTCTTTATCAACTTAAGTTACCAACGAATCAAGCATCTAACAGATCCAAGAATTTACTCGTAGTCCCTAAGAATTTCTTTATTCTCGCGTTCTCTAAACAAAAAACGGAAATCTTTAAATGCAATAAAATGTTTCATTATGTCTAAGAAAAAGAAACTTTCGCTTTTCACTGCACCAAAGTTGGTTCCTTTGCCAGTGGGTGGGTACATGGTGGATGACCTCGTCGCAAAGTGCAGTTACATACATGAAAATAGGGATTTGCCACCACCAACGTAAATTTCGCTTTTTAACAAAGGAAAAGGAAAAATTCCGTTTAATTCCCCAGCTTCATATTTAAATGCTACCTTTGGGTTAAGTTGGTTTTTCCTTTTTTTTTTTTTTTTTGGGAATATTAAAATTGAATGAACTGAAAAAAAAAGTCTAGTGGAAATAGAAATGTTAAATGTTTAAATTCAAAAAAGTTTAATAACAAAATATTGTAACAAGAAACAAAAGTGATTAATCTAGTTAGTGAACAATGTTCAAAAGGCGAAGTCAGTGTTGGGGATCGGGTTCAATCTTAGGGATTAAGTGCACTATTGCACTGCCCACTTTGGTAGACCGCACACGCATGTCATGATTTTGTCATTAAGTTGTTTTATCAAATCAACAAGTTCCTTACAGAGAGCACATTTATCCGGGCAACCAGGGCATGGCTTGCCGCCTGGACCACAGCCGCATGATGGTGGTGGGCCAGAAGGTTTGGTTGGTCTTGTTGGCTTTGTTGGCCTTTTTGTTGTGGTTGGTTTGCAAGTAGTTTTCGTTGGCTTTGGTGTTGTGCAAGTAGTAGTTGGCTTTGGTGGCTTTGTTGTGCGAGTAGGTTTCGGTGGTTTGCAAGTAGTAGTTGGCTTTGGTGGCTTTGTTGTGCGAGTAGGTTTCGGTGGTTTGCAAGTAGTAGTTGGCTTTGGTGGCCTTGTTGTGCAAGGAGGTGGCTTTGGTGTGCAAGTAGTTTTCGTTGTTGTGCAAGGAGGTGTCTGTGTCGTGCAAGTAGTTTTCGTTGTCGTGCAAGTAGTTTTCGTTGTCGTGCAAGGAGTTGACTGTGTCGTGCAAGGAGGTGGCGGTGACGTGCAAGGAGGTGGCTGTGTCGTGCAAGGAGGTGGCGGTGGTGGTCTGCATGTAGTTGTCGTGCAAGTAGTTTTCGGTGTCGTGCAAGTAGTAGTGGTATGGTCTTCGCAGCCGCATGATGGAACACTATTGGCCCCGGCACAGCCGACAAGCGCAACAGTCACTGTGAATGAAGGAATAAATTTTGTTTAATTACTACAAAAGATCACGGATCTTAAAGCTAAATCCATTTACCAAGTAGAGCAGTTATGGTGAGCTTCATATTAAATTCAGATGTCCACGACTTGCCAGGAGAGAATCGCTAACTGATGTCTTTTCGAAAGTAAGCCGCCCATTTTATAGGCATACGCTTTACCAAAACTTGTAGTCTTGACACAATTGTGTAAATAAATTTTAAAAATATATCGATTGCCCACTCAACGGGTTAAATAAACAAATTTTTTTGAACAAACAAAAAACATATTTTATTCGGTTCCAATAACTTCAAATTCGCATGCTAAAAATACATTTTATTAATGTAAATAATTTAATGATAACAAAGCCTGTCCAGGGTGATAAACACTCCAGTTATATTTAAAATTTAAGGGTACTAGTCATATACTTCGCCTTAGTGAATTATTGTCTAGTCCAAATGGTCAAGACTAGGTTTAAACAATCAGGATGCATAACCATAAATGGCTAAGATGTTAATTTTATCCTCGGATTACAACAAACATTTCCTTGGATTACAACCAAACCTGATCGACAGGAGTTCTCAAAAATAAATTCTGTGACTATAGCATTTATAGTCTCCCAGATCTAGGTGTTCACACGGACAGGATCGACTCGGCTGTTAATGCTTATCAGGAGTAGATAAAATCAATGGAATTGTTTCCTTCTGCCTGTCATTTGCATTCACTTTAATTCCACCCTATGTTCGCATACTCTTGGTAGTATAAAGTTAGTCGTCGCACCGACAACATTCACATATCGGGATATATCAGGATATAATATTTATTAAGAAGGGGATGAAATGGGATAAAGTAGGGAAAAATTAATGATGCATTTACTTTATGTATATTTCGTTATACCCTCTGGAAGGGTATAAAAATAGTACAAAATGCAATTCAGAAGGGCAATACAAATTATAAGGAATTAAACGTTTTATGCTTACTTGGTTGTGCTTTTATCGTTGAGTTTTATTAATAATACTTACCACCAGAAAAAACGCAATATATGCATAAAAATGAGTACTTAATAAAAAAGGAGAATTCAACAGGTTTCTTGTGCCTAAAATGCTAATTGTAAGATGCGGTCCGGCAACAAATGAAATGTTTAATCTGTGTTTAGAACTCTATGAAGCTAATTCTAATCAATCAGGTTGGATCATTTACCAAACCAAAGCTTAGAGCACTTAAAGAGATTTTCAGCAAATGATGGCAGCGTCTTCTGAAGGTAGTGATGCAGTTGCTCGAAGGAGGCATCAAAAATTGAACTATTTCCAAAAATGTTGGCGTTGGCGCAATTATTTGGTTTTTGAACCTATTATTTTTTTGTTTTTCATGGCAAATTTGTTGAAATACTATATCGTTCTCGGTTTCCATGGTCAAAAGGATCACTCAGGATTCTATCGTACTTCAATTGCACACTTTGCAAGGCATTAAGAAGGATCGTGTGCAACATATTATACAGCGCCAACGAAAATACCCAACGGACTCTGGGTTTTTTATGTAAGTAGGTAATATTAAGGAGTATATGTAATAATTATAATATAGGTGATAATTATCTTCTAGGTGAATTAATATTGGCTGATTTTATCAATTCATTGCGCTTGGACCATTCCATTCCCCCCATGGGGCTTAATTTTGTCACCTTTTTTTTGATGGTTCCAATGCCTTTTTGATAGCCATGTACAGTTATATCGCCATTGTTATGCCTGCCAAGGATAGATTTTTACATTTTGGAATCATTGCAATGTCTATAGAGGCATTGTCGTTTCCGATGTTGGGTAAATATATATATAAACTTATATACATACTAGAAACCCTGCCACGCTGAGATTTAAACTATCCTATCTCTCAAGTTAGATCGAACTGCACATGGTGTGCGAATTTTATTATAATCGGTTAAGTGGTTTAGGAGTCCATTGAGGACAAACATTGTGACACGAGATTTATATATATTAAGATATATATTCGATTTCATGTGTGAGAAAAGCTAACTAATAAAAGAAAACGACAACGTTTTTACACATAATTTATGTGTTTTGCAGAATTGCTTGCATTCCAGATAATAGGCATTATTTACATTATATTTGTTATCCAAGAGATAAAGCCGACACCGCATGGACTGACCACCAGCGATCCATGCAGTCAGAATCAAGGATCAAACAACTTAGCTTATGAAACAATCAACGGAGAGGATTTGGTCCAGCAGCCGAACAATAAGATTTTTAACTTTTAATTTAACTTTTCATTTTAACTTTCAACTCTATGGGACCCATCATTTTGGCCAGCAATGAATTAGGTAAGGTAATATTACCCAAATAGGTAAACTGTTAGCTCTATTTGGCATAGTTTATACTACCATTAGGACATTTAATAACCGAAATCTTTGACAACATTAAAAGTATTTCCTGTGTTATTAATATTTCCAATGTTCGAGAAAATAACTTGTTTTATTTCGTGTTCGGTGAACTTTTCCATTTGACAAATGCTTTAATTTTTCTGTAAGTCATATGGTACCTATATATATAAATGTGAACGATGAATTATATTTGTTTATATATTTTAGCACTTGTTACATTATTCTGCGACATCGTCATCGTACGTCAAAGTCATTTGCGGAAATGGAACTCAATACTAGATCAAATAAAGTTCCTCGACTATTAACAATATAATTGAATATGCGTTTTAACATTTATAATCAATATAAAGGTTCTTGTACTTTATGAATCGACGTAATATTATACATATGTATATTCTTCACCTATTTCATTCTTGACATTCTTAAAGTGTTTTTAGGTATTCCCACAGGCCAAAAAGCCCTCACCCATTTTTAAGTAAGCTTTTACCAAATTCAAAGAAGTTTATACAAATTATGTAGGAAGAAACAATGTTTATTTATCTAGAAGTCAATGTCAGTGTTAGGGCTTTGGAATCATAAGATAACTGACCATTTCGGTTGACCGCAAACGCAAAGCTTGATTTTTTCATCAAGTTGCTTCAGCAAACCAATAAGACTGCTACAGAGATCACACCTAGATGGGCAACCTGGGCAAGGTTTGCCGCCTGGACCACAATTGCAGCCGCATGAAGGTGGTGATGGAGCGGGAGTCGGGCAAGGAGTGGGCTTAGGTGTGACGATTGGGGGGCAAGTAGTGGGCTTAGGTGTGACGATTGGGGGGCAAGTAGTCGGCTTAGGTGTGACGATTGGGGGGCAAGTAGTGGGCTTAGGTGTGACGATTGGGGGGCAAGGAGAGGGCGTACGTGTGACGATTGGGGGGCAAGGAGAGGGCGTACGTGTGACGATTGGGGGGCAAGGAGAGGGCGTAGTACATTTGGTAGGTGGACGAGTAGTTTTAGGTGGAGCTGGTTTAGGCGTGTTAGGCGGACATGGCTTAGGTGGACGGGGTTTAGGCGTGTTAGGCGGACATGGAATTGGGGAAACTGGCTTAGGTGGACACGGCTGACAGGGGTCTGGCTTACGGGTCGGACATGGCTGACAGGGGATTGGATGACAGGTGACCGGCCTACGGGGAGTTGTCTTTTTCGGAGGCTTCGTCTTTGGGATTGGCTTCTTTTTAGGCGACTTAGTGGGTGTTGGCCTTTTGGAAGGCGGCTTATTTGGAATTGGCTTTCCTGGAGACTTCTTAGAGGGAGCTGACTTTCCCGGAGCCGGTCTGTGTTGTATCGGCTTAGAAGCTGACGGCTTACGGGGAGGCTGGCGATTGGCTTCCACACAACCGATAAGCACAACAGTCACTGTAATGAAAGGAAACCATTGGTTTAATTATTACACAAGATCACGATCTTCGAGTTGAATCAATTCACCAAGAATGATAGCTATGGTGATCTTCATGTTGAATCGAGATGTCTACAACTTTCCAGCAGAGAATCACCCACTGATGCCTTTTGAGAGCATGCCGCTTAATTTATAGGCATGTGCTCAACAAAACATGATAGTCTTTAAACAATTGTGTAAATAGGGTTTAAAAATATATCGATCTACGGTTCAAAAGGTTAACTAAACAACGAACATATTTAATTATTCGGTTCCAATAACTTTAAATTCGAATGCCAAAATACAATTTATAAATGTAAATAAATTGAAGATGATATACCGAATGAAATAAATAATTGTGTCGTGGACTGTAATAATAATAAGAAAGTTGAAAAATGGAGAGAGAAAAAACTCAAAATTTTAACTTGAAAAAATGTTGGCTCTTAACTTTTCATAAAAAAAACTTGTCCATGGGTTGGAAAAACAGAGAAAAGTGAGAAAAATACAACAACCTTGCACCCCCCCTAGAAACCATATTCTTGCATTTCCCTGTTGAGATTCTGTAAAGCCACAAGTTTAGTTGATTTGCATGGAAGGCCCACACACATGAGTGCCACAATGCACATACAAACTCATATGTTCCATGGCATGGATAAGCCGGTAGCTCTTAATTCACACTCAATGGGCTAAAGACTATTTCATCTGCTTTGCCCTTCGTGTATTGCCTTTGCTCATAGTAATTTTCCCAGCTGACTTTTAAGTCTCTCTCTCTCTCTGTCTGTCATCGACTAAGCCGCCGCCGTCGCCATTTGCCCTTTTTTTTGTTTTAGTTACATGGACCCACACAATTTCCGGTGCCTTGATGCATGGAGAGAACATACACAGCTGTTTAATGAGAATGGCTAAAGAATGCTCGCAATGGTGGCTTACATTGTATTGACGGCTGAGAGCCAAAAATTGAAGCTTTTGCCGGGCTTTTTGCATAATCCAGAAGGGTAGTTTTATATACAGGGTGTCTGGTAAATGAAATTCCACAATATTTTATTTCAAAAGAAAAGTCTAAGGACACGAATCTCAATGACAAACACTATATATGCACTTTGTAAATGAAAATGGGTTTATATTTTCCATTTCCCTCGCACAAATTGTAAGCACACTCTGTATGTCCAAAAGCTTTTCACAAACAAAACAGAGAACACAAATTTATGAGAGAGAGAGAGAGAGTCGGAAAAGCTCTCTTGGAAAGGTAAAAGCGAACAAGTGTGTATAAAAAGGACAATTCGTTCAGTCGACTCGGTCAATGAAGCGAAACTGCGACGCAAAACTCAAAAAGTGCGCTACAAATTTCAATATTTTGGGATTTTACGTTACTCCATGTAAAAGGGGAAAAATTTAATAGCAAATTTTATGTGTGCTGTGCTTAAACACAAAAGGCAAATGCAAATTCTGCAATTTTTTTGCAGATGAAAATATCCAAATAGTGTAACCAACTCGAAGGACATTTTTTAAGCATCCTCGAGGACTATTGCCCTTACTCTAGAACACTCTGTGTACGTGTGTGTGTATGTGTGTGCAAAACAAAAATAAGTGCCACTACGTCTCAACTGCTGCGTAGTTGGTGGACTGCCTTCAATGAATGTTTAATTTCAGCCTGACACAACAGTCAAGGGAATACGAGACTAATTAAGCCTGACAGAAGGCGCAAACAACAACCAAGTAACAAATTATAACTTTTGGCTCTAAGCACCACAGAAAACGGCGAACCTTAATAACCTGGAATAACCAACCAGCCCACAGAAAAACACGGCATTTGCAGTACCAACATCTGTATGTGCATAATTGAAAAGGTAAGAAGGCATCCTGCCGCAGCCTTGTCGGCAAGTGCATAAAATTTATGGTCACATTACCGTTTATTTTTTCACTACTTCAATTAAATACCATTTCGCAAAAAAAAATGAAATAAATAAAAAGCATGTTGCCAAAAAGGATATGGAAACCCCTGTGAAAAGCACTTCAGCAACTTTCACCTCCACCTAGCCAAACATTTTTAATGACGAACTTGAGAAGTAGCAAAAACTTGTACACTATTTCATTTAGCTGGGCTTAAACCTCGTTTACTATTAAACATTAAACTACATTCTAAACCACTTACCTATGTTGAGTTTAACGATAAACCTTTCAAAGAGAAATAACAATTATTCACTTACCGAAGTTTTGGATTCAATTGATAAAACACATTTTGTGTTTAGCATGAAGGTAAACCAACAAACTAAGTTCCATTAATATATCGAAATAGGTAACAATTTGAAAAAAATAGTTACCATACAAACGAATGGGTTTTCAGATTATTTAAATAACTATGAACTTCTTAACTAAAGAACAAGCATCCAATCAGAATCAGAACCAGAATTTCCATTACAAACAGATTTATTAGTTACTATAAAAAAAATATTCGATTAAATTTTCAAAAAAAAGCAAACTATAGTTTGAAGAGTCTGTTTTTAAATAATAACAGTTGGAGAAATCGTAAAAATATATTAAATAAAACAAATCAGATATCTTTTTAGGAATTGGAGTGTGAAGAGTAGCTGAGTGTTGAATCTATATAGGTAGGTTTAAAATTAAAGGAGTGAAGTTGTCTGATTCAAAGAGTTTTTAATTACCGAGAAGTTATTTAGTACGTTTTAACCCCCCCGTGGATCGATTAATAGCTCTCAAGACTTCAATCCAATAACCTAAATACCATATGCAAAAATCTTTAAACTGCTTATACGTTCTGCTTTTTTCTTAAATTGCAATTAAATACAATTTAAAGATACTCTTATTTATGGTCATACAATATTTTGTTATAAGAACACGAGTATACACTTACTTTTCATCCTTTATGTGGCCTAGTGTCAGGCAATGTCTTTGTGCTAAACAACTACAAGTCGTCAGGCGTATCTCCTTATAAATATTTTAACATGTCAAAAGCTATATATAACTATATGTATGTATAAGTGTCCAAGTGGCTAAGTGTGTGTGTGCGTGAAAGAGTATCTGTGTGTGTGTCTGTGTAGAGCCGCAACTTGTTAGCGTGTATGTAGCTTGAGCCGCATTCATCAGCATCTAAGTGAGAGATAGAGAGAAAGGAGGAGGACTCTTGGCCACAACGTTTCCGCTTTTCTTTCTGTGTCAGCAAGTCGCCAGCACCCCTCTGCCTCTTCTTCTTATTCTTACACGACCTCCCCCCTTTCTCCTCTTATATTTAAGCCAAGTGATGGCGCATTGTAGGTATAATTTTAATTACCACTTGAGCGACTTTTGCAACACAAGTCACAGTGGATGTGAGTCGACTTTATAGACTTCAGGTCGAAGCAAATACGCAACATGAATGAAATGATAATGCCAACCCTTTACACATATAACTCTTCAATATACATATATGCGTATGTATTTGTATATAGCCCGTTTAGGGCAAACAAAACCCCTGCATTGACAATGCTCGCCATTCTTTTCTAAGCCGCATTGTTTGGCATATCTCTATTGTTCCTTCATATGCACATACCGACATACATATGTATGTATGTACCATATCACTTGCTCCAATAAAACCTCATTCAAGACAATTCCATTTATCTCTTTCAAATACCAATACTAATACCTTTATATTGCATACGTGGCATGTCAAAGGCAAAGAGATATGAGCATTTCATCTGAAATTCATAAAACATAATTGTGCAATTTCTGCTTCGTTGGCCATCTAAACCACAATTACCTCAAATATAGGGATACAATTTCCATTCAGTAACCCTTCTGAATACATACACACGTAAGTATCGATTCTAATTCGTACAAAGCCAATGACCACAAGGGCAAAATGGCTACTGACCCCTTTTGTGGGAGGGTCGAAGGGAACAAAAACAAATTTCAAGTTTCCCACACACAACTTTTCGGCCATCACAAACAACTTGAGAATTTAAACGCAAAAGGAACTGAAAATTGCGTTGACTATTATAAAGAGTTAATGGACTTTACCATTTTTTCATATGATATAATAATAATGGCTAATTCTCCACCTGAACCCTTAAAGCCCTTTAAAAAAATTAAGAAAAGCGCAAACTATTTTTCTTGTAAAATTGAGGAATTACTTTCTGGACAGAAAGATAAAGTTCTTTTCAGGCTTTCTTTCTTCTATAATTTTATACGAAAAACAGATTATGTCGGCCAGTAAGTTTATGTATTTAGAAACATATATAAGACCTCGTTCAGGTTTCTGTGACTTTGGCAGCATTTCAAAGTGCAAACAACGATGGCAATAACAAGCATTATGTGATCATTATAATCATGCAATTTGGCCAACCCTATAAGCCAAACCAAGAGCGAGCCAAAAAGCGGAAAGGGGAAACCATATTATAGTTTTCAAAGTTCGTCTGATGAACATCATAAATTTTAGGTTTATTGAAAATTGTCTACATATAACATTTATGGCCAGAACAGGACAGGACAGAGCCATGCCAAAAACAGGAACTTAGACAGAAAACTCAATTCAGCTGTTGGTAAGTCAGTAAATATTTACAGCAAATCGATTAAATGGCCAACTCATTAATGGCAAAGAGGCCCAAAAGAGGGCTTTAACTTTTTGGCCAGTTCCATTCTTTTTTGGCAACTGGCAGCGACCTCCGACTGGTGTGCAGAGTAACTGCATATTGCATGTCGGTTTGCCTTAAAGTAATGTCCTTAGGGCAGCGGCAATTTGGCAAACCCTTGTGAAGGGATTCGTATCGCCGCTGTCGTTTTAAGTGTTTGTTATAAATTATTCGTTGCATTTACAACTGGACAAAACCGAATCGCAGTTACAGCCAATGGCTTTTTATGCAATTTGCTGCACTGTGACCGACATGTGACCCCTACACACACACACACACACACACACACTACATAGTGTGTGCTGACCAAACAAATGTTGTTACATATATAACTTTACGCTACACCGACTTTAGTTTTCATTTAGTTAGAAGGTTTGATCAGGTAAGAGTTTGTCGGCTGACCATCACTTGGTTATACAAATTCAATCTTCTCACAGACTTCTCTGTACATGATTATGCAAGGGTCATCTCTGGAAAACTAGGGAACGAAAGAAGTTTTTAAAGGACCATATTAACAGGAAAAAACAGCCAAGTGAAATTTCCACTGGGTTATAGCTTCAAAATTTCAAGGGAAATGGTGGTCATAGTTTTTTTCAGGCTTTGAAACTTTAAGCCTAAGAAAACTTTAAATTGCATAAAGAAAACTTTTTCCTTCCTCATCCCAACTCTAAACAGGCTTTGTGCGAAAGTAAAAGACAAAAATTTACGAGAAGAGAAAGAAAACTTTATATGCAGATAATAATTTCCAAGAAAAGCCACAACACAAGTGGATGGGATTGTATGTTCTTTGTAGAAAATTGGAAATTCTATGGAAACGCAATGGAAAACATTATGTGAACTGTTGCACATGACGTTGAGCAGTGAACTAATGCAACATGTACCGAAAGAGCCTTGAACATTTTCCTTCTCTATTTTCTTGTTGATTTTGCCATAGAAATCGAATACAAAATGTACAAATTGAAACGAAAACTTTGCTATTTAAGTCAGAGATGCGTGACAGACACGGCCCAGACATGTCTGACATTTGAAAATACCCAAAAAAACAAAACAAGAACGTTAAAAGAAAGAGGATCACCCAACCGACAAGCAAACAAATCACAGACAGTTCTGACTGACTGACTGATTGACTGACTGACTGACGGTCTGATGGACTGGCGTGTTGTTTGCACAACGGGTTCATGGTAAGGGTAAATGGCAATTAGAATTCAATACAATGGCTCTGAAATGAAATTAAGTGCAATTTGGTCAAGTCAAGCTAAAAAGCAAAATTAATTGGGTCTGAGTGTGTGGGTGGGTGGATGGGTGAGTGAGTGAGTGAGAGGGAAGTATTGATTTTACCATAAACAGATGCAACATATTTTTGCATAAGAAAGTCCTTGACTGTGAACGAGAGCGACAATACGAAAGACATAACTTTCATTTAGACATTCAGTGCCAGTCAACGAAGCCGAACTGTCTGCAAAAGTGTTTCGTCTGCATAAATAATGAAATATTCGTTGCATACCTTCAGGCGTTTCGCCGGCCTGCATGTCGTTTGACAATTAAACCAAAAAATACGCCAAAAATTTCATACATTTGCACTTCTCTCACATAGCTCACATCGTTTGCGTGCCAAACATAGTTATTCAACTTGTTGGCCAAAGAACTCATCCATAGCCCGGCATTCAACCATACAACCAGCCAACCACCGCCATTCAACCACACCATCAAACCCAATTCTCACTATTCAAATTCGCTTTTGTTATTACCCTGTTGCAATCTAAAAAATCTGGGTATATTAGAGCTGGAGAAAGCTTGAAGATGGTAGAAAATTTACCAAAGTTTTTAAAATGTTTAAAATAATCACATAAACCTCTAATCTGTACAGTACTGATTATGACTATAATATATACATATGTAGGTATAGTCAATATAGGAATCTTGGTTTAAGGATCCAATATAGAAAAGAGGTTTTAACCAAAATATTTATGTTGAACATCATCATCATCAGTCATCATCAATACTGTATAGATTTAGGCTTTTAGATAAATAACTTGCTCTAGGATCCAATCCGTAACCTACTGTTTTCAAATACCCTTTCACTTTGAGTTGTAAAAGTCAAAAATAATGACTTTTTAAAGTAAGAATTGGAGAAATTCCACTACATAGTTTCTTAACTGTTTTTAAACTTAATTAAAAAGTAATGGACTTCTAGCTGACTGTCTTGACAACTAGTAAATGCTCTTAAGAAACTTTCATTCTTTAAAAAATTTTTAAAATCATAACATGAAGTTAATTTTTCGTTTTTTTGCCATAAAGTTTAAGAAGTGTAGCACTTTCCGATTTAGAACCCCTCAAAAGTGTAGCCCTTTCCGATTTAGAACCCCTATTCTTATTAAATTTCTACCAAGAAGATTATTACTAGGGTATTTATAGTTCGTTTAAACAACCAAAAGGCTTATTCTACTATGATGAGACTCTTTAAATATATTTCTGCGGTTGCCAGTCAGTGTGAAGCATGAAAGCGAATCTATTTGGGAATTGAAATTAGCATTTGGCATTTACCCCAACCACTTTTCCACTCATACCAAATAAAAGCGTTTGTAACAAAGTCTTCTTTTTGCAATTTTGCTTCTCTTCCGTCTCGGCCTAGCCACGGCACTCGAACAAAATTGCCAAAGGTCGCAGGTTAAGGTAATCCAATTAGTGATAAGCATCGAAATCGAAATCATTTTGCTGCAGTATACAACGAAATCGCGGTGTGTGTTATTTTTCATGTTTTTTTCTGCAATTTTTTTTAATTCGATTCACTTAATTTAATTTACAGACAATTCGCTGAACCATGCAAGTGCTAATTCACAATTTGTAATTAGTTTTCCCTCTCCAAGAAAAAAAGAGACTAAAAATATGTCAAATGTGAGTACTTACTATCAAATTGTTATTCCTTAATTAAGTTACACTTTCCCTGATTTAGCTTCTGAATATGGACAAATCGAATGGCAATGGTGTTTATGCAGCCAAACCCAACAGCATGGATAATGATAATAATGGCCATGGTCATGGACTTAGCTCAACCAACATGGGTAGCCAGGTTGTGGCCGCTGTTGTGGCAGCTGCATCGGCCGGCACTTTGCCCACCTCTGCATCCAGTGAGGATCTCAGCCAAAGCCTGTCCGAGTACACAGATGCCGATGAAAGCATATCGGCACCCACAGAATTTCTCGCAGAGGTAAGACTTAATATATACAATCAAATCTCACCAAACAAAAACCAAAGTTACCCATAAAAATTGTGATCGAATTGAGAATTAAGTCGTTTACCTTAATTCCCATTTATATAAGTGCGAAAGTCTCTGAAAGCTGAGATCAAAGTTGTTGTTGTTAATACCCATTGTCAATTGAATGTATAGCCAGTCTAAATAAACAAGAGGGAAAAGTTGAGAAAAAGTTATGCAAATTGCTGCAACGGAGCGGAGATTGTGATTTAATTTCAAGTCCTTGCAAAAAGGATTACGGTGGCAGGATAAGTTTTCTTTGTGCGCCAGTTTATTGATTGCTAATAAATTTGTATTCCAACAATTTTCTACTTTTATGGGGCAATGGGGCAAACAGCAGAGAAAAATGGATGCCTTCCCTTTTGTTCGTTCGTTGATAACTTTGAATGCAGTTGAGAATTTCTCCGGGTTTTCTCTTTGTCTTTAGTTGATATGCATTTCTAAAGGATTTCACTTTGGTATTTTCCCTACAGTATGATTATTATTATTATTATTATTACATTCTGAATTCTTTTGCCATACAGTTTCTGTCTGCCGTCATGCTTAAGGACTACAAGAAAGCATTGAAATATTGCAAATTGAGTGAGTAGAGAAAAGGCAGAAAATGTAAAATGGTTTAGCTTTGTTTTTCTATCACAGTCCTTCAATATGAGCCGAACAATGCCACGGCCAAAGAGTTCTATCCACTCATATTGGACAAGCTGGGAAGTGGCGGTGGTGCCGGTGGTGTTGGTGGTGGTAAGTTGTAAGTTTTTGTAAACCAAACTTCAACTTCTGACAGTGTAATCTTTTCATGGCACACAGTGGCCACAGCAAGCGACAGTGATGAAAACTATAATAAATCTTCATCGCCCGAGTTGGCCTTGGAGTTGCCTGCCAGCGACGATGAAGATGACGACGATGAAGGACATTATCCTGATGACGAGGATGCCGATGTGGATGACGATGAGGATGATGATGTTGAAGATGCTGATGATGATGTTGATGATGATGATGATGATGATGATGACGATGATATCGATGTTGACGAAGACGATGACATTGACATTGTCGATGTGGAGGCGGAAGAGAGCAGCAGTGGCGATGATTTTGATCTACCGATTGATGAACCTCAGGATATTGATGCAGCAGCTGCAAATGATGATTTACCAGTACACACAACACACAAGCATTCGCATTCCCATAATGACTCTGGTTCCTCTCGCAATTCCTCAAGCGGTGGCGGAGGTCGCAGCGACAATACCACACATTCCTACTCCAGCCTGCTACTCGAAGAGGAAGATGACATTGTGCCGGTTAATCTGAATTTTACCCATAAGGAATCCATCTCCACAGATTTGGATGTCAGCAACGGTTTGCATTTTTATTTCAAATCCCCTTTTACTGTTATTACATTTTCTCATTTACTTGGCAGGCAATAAAATACCTTCAGCCTCATGCAGTGACTCGGAATCCCCCACAGAGCCGTTGACCCAACGATTGGCGGCCATTCTGCGCTCCAAATGTGGTGTCTCAGCCGGCAGCAGCAATGATGGTCAATATTGAAGGAAAGGAATCATAGATCTTTGCTTTACACAGTGCAATCGGTTAATGGATTAATATTTCAATTTGTGAATACCCTAAATCCCCAAATATTATACATATATGAGTTCTCGAGTGTTTAACTAATTTATCCTTACTATTTGCTTTTATTATAATCGTCAAAAAGTTCAAATATTTCCCATTTTTAGTATAAATATGCACAAGAATTCGATTACTTTACTTTTAATTTAAAACTTTGGCAAAATTTTTGAATGTTTATTAAGAAGTTCTCATTTTGATTGTAACTTTAAACCCATTTGATTTTAATTTAAAACTTTGGCAAAATTTTTGAATGTTTATTAAGAAGTTCTCATTTTGATTGTAACTTTAAACCCATTTGATTATGTGCTTTACTTATCTAACTTAGATAGTACAACAATTTAAGTATCATTACACGATATCGTTTTCTCATAGTTGTGGATTAGGTTCAAAACCAGATTTTAAAATCATTATTGTTACACTGTGTAATTCTTGTACCTATATGCATGTGTATATATATCTGTAGCTATGTATATTCTTGATGACAGAAATATTTGTACGCCCCCTTTATGCCCAGCTAATCTCCCTCTTATAACTAGAAGAAACCAAAAAATACCCAAGAAAATCAGCAACGATAAAATCTAGTGCGATTGCGCTTTATAAGAACCTAGAAACCGTCCCTAAACTGCATACACGTGTTTTTTCCAAAACTATTTACTTCAAATATATATATATATGCAATATGTATTCCCTAGACAAACCGACATATCGTACAAAACTTAATAAGTACTAACTATATACATAAAAAGAAACTACATAAACACATAATACCTACATTAAAACTGAATAACATTATATATGTAAAATGTACTATATAGCCTAGACTTATGTAAAACATAGTTTATGCTCGTTTCACTTGAAGAGCAAGTAAATATATATATATATATAAATCTATATACTCGGTATCATATATAACAGAAATCTATATACATATGTATACATATGTATGTATTAGTAAGACACTCTGACAAAATAAGCGCACAGGACTGGAGATTTTGGAATGCTGTTGGCTAAAAACATTTACACATTAGCATTTTATAGAGAGATCGATTTTTTCCCCCCTCCCACTCTTAGAAAATTTATACTTATACGATTAGCATTAATTTAGAAAGCCAAAACGCAAATAAAAACGAAAACAAAAACAAAACGGTACGAGTTAAAATGGATAAAGTCTGATACTACAGAATAGCAAGAACGTGTGTTGGAGCTACAAAGGGAAATGTGGTCCAAAGTCATAAAAAACAACAACTAAATGTGTAGAGATCTATGTATAAGATACTAAATACATATACATATATTTTTTGATTATCCATAAACATTGTCAATCTCTTATCAATATCTTGCAAAATGTTCAAATATTGTAACATTTTTTTTCGAATAATCATCCTACATATACATACATATTTGTATTTAAATTAAGTATTTGAATTATTGTATTGTTATTTCATATAATTATGCCTCTTTGTGTGCAGTTCTTAACTTAGTTACCGACTATCGTTTAGTCATTACCACACAATACTGTAATTATGATAATGTAACTTCATTTATTAATGAATTGTAATAAAAAGTTGAAGTTGCTGGTGTGAGGCAAATGGAAATTTTTGTTCTTTAACTAATAAAAGAAGATACACATAATCCCTGGAACTACAAGCTGACATTGAGGATATTCAAATGGATCGAAATCTAAAGGAGATTGAGATCTGATTTGATGTCTATTGTTATTAATGCGAATTACTCGCTTTTAATTCGTCAAATCTTCAAGAGACGATTGGGATAAATAGTAATTGACCTTTTCGACCATTGCCTACTGTTCAGAAATGAATCTATTGAAAAATATTGGTAAGCAGATATAAAAGTAAATGGAGTGCAAAATAAAGTCAAAAAAACCCTGGTAATAAAATTTATATTTTAAATGAAGTTGAAATATAATAAGAATTATGAAATTTAACTCAAAAATCGACAAAACTGAGGAAATGATATAGATTTAAGCCTGAAATCAGAAATGTTTATTACCAGATATGTTAGGTGTTTCAATATTTATGTAAATGACTATATATAGCAGCTTCCGAATTTCGAATACATCACCATTCTATAATTCGTCCATCTTTTAAATTCATTTCTTTATTTAACGTATGTCGTAGGATTTAATAAAAAGTTTAATAATTGTTTTTTTTCACATTTTTGTAGCATTTTTTGCTAAGTTCACAACATTTCACAAACATGTGCTTAACGCCTATGAGTATAAACGGATTCAGGTGGTTATTTAGTGCTTAATAAAATCGTTGGGTTCTCCGGGACCAGCAGCGGGCACAGAGCCAACTGCAGCATTGAGATCCTCGAATAGTTCACTCGATTGATGGTGACGTTTGGGATTCGTATATGGACTATTTTCATTACTACTCGATTGAGCATCACTCGAATCGGTATCCAAGCCAGTGGCAAAAGATCGATGCAACAGAGAGTTGCCCACAAAGTGTTGGAGTTGCGTTAGGCAACTGAAAAAATTGGGGATTTCATTTGAAAGACTTTCAAAGGAGCACACAGAATACTTACCGCTCCAGTCGACGTTCGCTGATTGTGGCAGGAAAATCATAGAAATCGGCAAAACTCACATCGTTGGAACGATGAAAATGTTGTCCATTATTCAAAAGGGTTGGCGTAGAGGAGAGTGATGACCGCTTGCCATTTGTCCAGCCACGGGAATATTGAAATGTCTGACCATGGGTCATACAGGCCATGGACAGTGTGAAGAGGAAAAGTGGCAGCAATAGCAGACGCAACATGGCAAATGATTTTGGAACACACACACACACTCACACACGCAGGCACACACAACCGAGTCAAAGTCTGGGAAATGTATGAGCTTTTGACGGCTTCTGGCCGTGGCTTTTATAGTCGAATCGCAAAAGGGTTAATTCCATCTTGTCTTCAGCTCAAACCTCCCCCTCAATTTGGGGGCCATAAAAGATGGCAACAACAAGTGTGCGGGCTTCAATTGCCTCCAGGCTATACGCACACTCGCACTTATGCAGATTAACTGAGATTATTAGTATCCAATTGTTTTAGACCATAGAAGAGCAGCAGCAGCAGTTAACACCCACCGACATATCCACGCCCATTCTCATCACCATCTTCTCCAGCTGGCTGCTCAAATTGAATGCATTTGTTGATTGGAAAATTACTATTTTCCTAAGCCAAACAGGCTGCTATTTAGCCTGCGGATGATGAAAACCATCTAAAAATAGGTAAAATTAAATTTACTTACCAAGATTTCGCAAAACTAATCTTTCAGATATCCATCGATTTATATACTTTCTTTTTGTTTCACATTTAAACAAGAAGCTGGGTAAATAAATAAGTCATAATTTTCTTAAACTACGATGACTATATGATATATCCGATGTTTACATATCGCGTAGAACAGAAAAACATATTCAAATATATAAACTAAATCTATATATTTCTATCCATTCTAAATCTATTCTTTCTAAGCTAATTATGAAAGGATAGATGTATTTTTTTAGTAGCGAAAGCGAATTCTTTGAGCAGAAAGAAAAGAGTAGTACAAAAACCTAATAGATTATACAAACTTCGTGAGGTATTAACTTAGTTTGGACCTCTGATTTATATTGAATACCTCCTAAATAAGTTTCGGAAGGTATTATAATGTTTAATCCAAAGCAAGCGGCGGAAATTTGTCGAAAACTCTCGTCTTGTGGTATAAGACAAAGCGAACAAGATTTAATTTTAAGTGTATTATATGGTATTGCCCACTAGCTTAGATATAGTTTGTGTCGCTTTCACGCTTTCGCACTGAATAGTGAAGCGACTTTATGTCAATAATATAATACCTAGCTAGTTTGTATTACAAAGCGCTTCTAGCTATATATATTTGAGGTATGTAAGGTATGTACATATTAAAAATTACTACAAATATATACATATATACTTATTGAGTTATTCAGATTACAGACTAGTAATTTCATTATCCGGATTTGTATGGCCATTTGAGTTACCATTCTGTCCCAATTCCAAGGAAGTCTCCTTTGATTTAATACGTCGTAGAACGATGTAACAAGTGCTACGAAAAATATTATGATTAAATTCAATTCAATTTGATCAATTTGACATCTATATATACTTACATAAAAACTAACACATTTGGCAAATAGAAAATTTCACTGAACAAGAAAAATGCTCCTGGAAATGTGTCGACAGTGCTTTTATAGATCTCACTGTAGAATATTGGAAAGATGAATTGTCCAATGGGCTCACTTATGCCAAAGATGGCATACATTTTACCTATTGAGAAAAATTATAATTCAATTGATGGATGGATTGGGATGTTTGGGTAACTCTTGGCTTACTTAATTCATCGCCGGCAACTATGCTGGAACCGATCGTTTTAATTGCAATAACACGTAAACTAACAAACATTTCGACCACACCACCCACGTAAAATGAAGCCGTATCTGTGGAAAAGGCCTGAAAGTACACAGAAATTGAGTTTGATTCATAAAATGTGAGCGATGGCACTTACAAACAAGACACGGGAACACACTATTGCTACGGCAGAGAGCAAACCAATTGTGGAATCGGCGAATTTGAGTAGTTTACTCAATATGGCAGTACCAATAAAGGTGCCCACCAAAGCGGCACCACTGGACAGCGTCAGATAGATACTGAATTTGTCGCCATTCCAATTAAGTTTCTTTAGAACGAAACGATACCAGTAGTCATTCTCACCAGAAGCTGGTCCGACAGTTAGAAAATAGGCAAAAATCAATAGGATCAAGAGCAGGCGTCCTTTATTTGGACGCTTGATCCATGGGAATTTGATGAGTTCCATCACTAGAGTTAGATCAAAGAGTTCAGCAAAAAAGGAACGCTTCGGCGGTGTAACCTCCACTTTTGGAGCTTCCATTTGAGCATTCAATTGGAAGTTAACATTCTTATTGCCTTGTTGCTGGAGCTGATCATCCACATTAGTTGTCTCGTAGGCCATATTGTCGGCTCCTTGGCTCTGACTAGGTGGCTGAGTGGTGGGCAGTGCTGGTGCTTCTGTTTTCGGCTTAATTTCATGAATAAAGAATATAATGTAGGTTATGGCTATTATCTGGAAAACAAAAGCCGAGGCAAATGATACTGCAAGAGAAGCAAGTTAGTTCTTAAATACGTTTTACACTTCTTTCAAAGTCAATTTAACTCACATGAATAGCCCAAATATGTAAAGAGTTGACCACTTATCGGTTGTCCCAGGAATGGAACTCCAGTAACAAACATGGCAAAGATGCCAAAACGGAAAATTCGATCCTCCTCCGGTGTGGCAATTGTAATATAACTGTAAATGGCCATTAAACAGAAGGTAAGACCACCAAAGAGAGCTGGCACAATTGCTTCACAATAGGCTCCAAATTCCATGGGCACGGTGTCAAAAAATATTGCCGATATAAATTGACCTATAAGACAATTGTTGTATTAAATTGATAGATACTCCCAATCGCCTTAGGTAGTGGATGATACTTACACAAAAAACCCAAGGCCTCGCCCACAATGGGTACAATCATGCAGGGTTTACGTTTATTATAGCGATCGGCCCATCCCCCAGCAAATAGTAGGACAAGCAACGGAAATATGGCAGCTGGAATTGAAAAAGAAATGTTATAAAACTTGTTTCCTCCTTTTGTTTGTATTAAAAACTTGAAATTATTAACAGGTTTCCTTTCTTCATTTTTTGATTATTCATATTTGCTTTGTATTCATATTTGCTAATCATTTTGTGATTTGACGCTAAACAAATATTCAAAAACAAAGTTGAAGTAGCGTTTTATTTGAAAATGATTTTTATTCCATAAATTATAGGATTTTGGATATTCTAAATTTACAGTAGGAAACGAATTGAATTTTCCAACCTATTTGCAGTAAAATAAATAAATAAATATACATTTTTCTGTATGTCGTTCCAGGGAAACTCACCCCCTCAAATATGCAATAGGCTGTTTAACAATTGATTTTACCTAGATCCACTATTGATATATGTTGTTACCAAACCAAACGATTAACATTATGATTCGATTTATTCAATATATCATAATTAAATCCAGTGAGTAACTAAAATTCCAAACAATTGTTAAATGCAATAACATTAAACTGCCTTGGACTTTATGACTAAATTGATGTTTGATGACACTCAAGTTGCAATTTTCATTTGTAATGTCTAAATTTAATATCTATCGGGGTTTTTTTATGCAATCTGATTAATTATATTTAATGCTTAGCCATAGTCAATAACTATATTTAACCCAATGAAACCGGAATTAAGCTTTATGCAAATTGAAATAAAGTTATGTTTGAGATTTTTACATCATAGAAGAAATGCTAAGAATCTCATGTTTAAATTGCCAAAAATAGAGAACAAAAAATAAAAACGAAATCTATGTAAGGAACAGGTTTTTCTGTGTGTCTGAATTAATTAATCACCAATAGTTATAATGGCTAACATTTAGTAGCACGAGACTGACTGAATAGATACTTAGGCAGACAGAGATAGAGCGAGTGAGTGAGAGGGGGGAAATACAATTTAATGACAAAGTGTGTAATTAGATAATTACAATGACATTCCGCAAATGTGTATAATCGATTCGTCTTTGTATTAAAAATTTTGTTTTATTATATTTGATCATGTTTTTTTTAGCAAACCGGTATTTCTAATGCTAATTCAAAGTCTAATAAATTAAACTGGTCTTACCGATTGGCGCACGTTTGCCCGAAACATCAGCGGCTAGAAACTGAGCCTCGGATTCTGCCTTGCAAACGGTATAATTAAAACCCGGAGAGGATATCATTATGTTTGCCTGATCTAGACTTGCTCCCGTTGTGGTATTTTCGAAAGTCATTTCATCACAATCAATGCCCAACTCAGATTTATCCAGCATAGTGTCACAAACGATTTGATTATAGCCAAGATTCACACGACAAGCCTTAGCCAGTGGGAAATTGGCCATGGCCACCGAATTAAATACAGATGCCATGAAGTAGAAGAAGAAAAACGGTTCAATAACCATATATTTGCGATAGCGCCAAAGTTTTTGAAAATAATTCAATTTGGGCTCCTCCTCCTGATGCTGCTGCGCAGCCGCGGCAGCCCCTTCAGATGACCTTGACTTGGCCATAATTTAGTCTTTTTTTTTTTTTGTTAATAACTCTAATTTAACGCGTTCTTTTGTTTGATGATCACCACGAGTTCAGCTAGCGCATTTCAGTAATAGCCGCATCAAGTTCTAAGCACAAACTAAACATTTTTATTCAGTCAGCTAGCTGGACCGGGACCACATCTAGAAAGCTTGCTACGCACAAGAAACTTGTTCAATCATTTGCTTCTTTTGGAATTTGTTTCTCTATATGCATATATATATATATTCATATATGTATGTATTGTTTGTACAAATTTTTGTCATTTGCATGAACAAGCCCAAAGCGAGTTCTCCTCGACGATTCAATTGACGACAATCAGAACATTGATGCCGCCTCTGGGATATTATTGCGGACGTGTGGAATGCCAATGTCGGTTGTAAATGTTTGTTTTTAGAATCAATATATATATGTGTAGTTTTGTTATTAAAGTTATTGTTATACATTATACGTAATTCATTAGCCATCTATTGTGTCTACTCAGTCCAGCGGTGTGTGCAATTTTGATTGGTGCACACGTAGTACAGTCGCATCTCCTCTTCGGCACGTCTGGTCTGGGCCTGAAAGAATACAGCCTCGCGGTGAGAGCACTTTGGGCATGCATGATCCTCGGTGCGTGGCAATGTCGGGTCAGATATCACATCGGGCACTATGTGAGTCAGTTCGTCGATTTCGTGCATAATTTTGTTTACATAAATACAATTAGAATCGGCCTCTTGTTTGTAGTCACAATTGCGGCATGCATAGAGTAAGATTTTGTTCTCCTTGTCCTCCTTGGGGTACAGCATGTTATTGCATTCCTGACAAAAGCTACAGAAGTACGAAAATTGGGAAACTTTAGCGTAAAGGGAAAATGGCGCAGTGCTCACCGTATGCCCACAAAGCCAGGACCTTCAGTATGTGAAACATCAAATGCGGCTGCCATCGTGCTATGTTAAAGTCCAATATGTAAGCAATGAATTGTTTTCTATATTTTTATTGAAAATTACCTGATATTGCTAAAAAATTGTAGTACCAAGTAAAAACAAGCGGCAAATAGTGTGGCCAGTCGCTTTAAATTGTTGTTGCAGCCCTGTAGCCGCTCAGAAATTGTAAACAATGCGGTATTTTTAACCAGGTGGCTACACTTACGATTACTGCAATTTTCGATAACAGCCCTTTGAACTAGTTTTTGTAAATTAAGCCATTAAATATATTAGTACATAGATAATTGTTATTTATTAAACAGTGTTAATTTTATACAAATCATTACAAGTCAATTCAAAAATTTTAATGAGAAACCAATATTTGTTTTCATATGTGACATATTCGAAAGTACTTCTTGCTAGCGGTAAAAATTACACATAAATTAATATCATTATGATCTGTCTTTGAATCATTTACTATATGAATTTGTATGCTATACAAATTGTACTCTATATAAAATATTTATAATATTTACCACTAATTAATTGGAGATATAATTTATTTTCAGGAATCACTTAGTGAGCTGGAACCAGTTCGAAGTCAGTTGTGTCACCGATAACGATAACTCAGTAACCTGTACATTGTCATACACAGCGTTTGTCGTGTTGGAATTTTAAAGCATAAAATTAGGTAAAAATTATTATATTCCGCTTGGTGAAGAGAAAAAACAAAACGAATTCCGAAATTGGTCAGCGGCGGACTGGATACAACTAAGAAGGCAGTGTAAGAAGAAATGTACTTATCTACCTATCGGCACGCACTTTCTTTTTCACCTTTGACGGCAACAACGACTCTGACACATTCCATTGCAATTTGTATTCAGTTCTGAAGAAGTGCGTAAAGTTCAATTTTGTCTTGCGGTTAGTTGATGTCCAGGCAACAGAAATTCATAGATAACTCAATATTAAAAAGTATGCAACAAATTTAAATTTTCGATCTAGAATTATTTTCAACCCTAAATTATAATTATAATTTCTTTGGGGGTATACAACAACGACTCTGCAACAGAGTAGAGCAGCCAGCCAGCATACAATCAGCCAAAGCGAGAACACACTTGTTGCATATAAAGTGATCTCGCTCGCACACTTGGCAAACGATCGTCGGCGACCGCCATTGCTGCTTCTAGGCGTTGATGACGCTGGCAAAGTAAAAATTGTAAATCAATCACGTGCCTAAAAGTAGACTAATCCCAAATTCCTTATCCTTTTCAGTTGGACGAGGAGTCAAGATGAATACCTCCAAGGAGGGTCAAAAATGGGAGAAAGAGACTGTAGTGAAAATCGTGGATCTCGATGAAGTTAGATCGCCGACCAAGGACAATAAACGCCCGTCTACACGTATGAAATTGCTGAACGATGTAACAGGATCGACCAAAACTGCGTCAAGTGGAAAGCCGGAAAAGCGTTCTGCAGCAGCAGGAGGAGGTGCAGTCATTAAAATACTCAACGATGATACAAACACACCCGTTAGAGCAGAGAAACGCACAAGCGGAGGCAGCAAAAAGACAATTAGTCCCACTGTGCCGGCACCAGCGGCTGTAAAGATTCTTAACGATAAGCGATTCGCCTCACCAGTCATGGAAACGGTAAAGATTAAGGCCAATCCCAGCAAGAAAAAGAAAATGGATCACTATGTACTCGAATCGGTTAAAAATGAAAACAGTAAAGCTCCGCCGGACGTCACAGCCAAAGTTGTCGTCCAGAACGATGACGAAGATGATGATGACGATGATGGAGCCATTGCCTTTATTCTGGCCGACGTCGACGAGGATGAGGAGGGTGATGACCAGGAGGCGGTGGCACGTAATAATGGCACAAAAATTGTGGTATCCCGCGACGAAGACAAAGACGATGACGATGAGGATGACGATGACGAGGAAGGCGATGAGAGTCGAGTGGTCACTGGTGGCCACAATACATCGGGCAATCAGAATAGCATCAAGGAAATTGTGGAGCATGTCTGCGGCAAATGCTACAAGACATTCCGTCGCGTGAAGAGTCTGAAAAAACATTTGGAATTCTGTCGCTATGACAGTGGCTATCATCTTCGCAAGGCGGATATGTTAAAGAACATTGAGAAGATCGAAAAGGATGCGGTGGTCATGGAGAAGAAAGATATATGTTTCTGTTGCAACGAAAGCTACGACACTTTCCATGTATGTATATACAATAATGGAATCCTTTTATGTAGTTACTAATGTATATTCTCTTCCGTCAGCTGGGTCATATCAATTGCCCGGATTGCCCAAAGTCTTTTAAGACACAGACCAGCTATGAGCGGCACATATTCATCACTCACTCTGAGTTCAATACGTTTCCCTGTTCCATTTGCAATGCAAATTTACGCAGCGGACCTCTTCTGACGCTGCACGAGGAGCAGCACAAGAATCGCGGCAAGCCCTATGCTTGCAAGATCTGTGGCAAGGATTTCACAAGGTCCTATCATCTAAAGCGACATCAGAAATACTCATCATGCTCGGCCAACGAGACGGACACCATGAGCTGTAAGGTGTGTGATCGTGTATTCTACCGCCTAGACAATTTACGCTCCCATCTGAAGCTGCATCTGGGCACTCAAGTGGTTAAGAAGCCGGAGTACATGTGTCATGTGTGCAAGAATTGCTTCTACAGCTTATCCACACTCAAGTGAGTTTCAATTCTAGTGGGCAGTTGGAAGAAAACTCAATTTACTTAATCTATCCCCGCAGCATTCATATACGTACACATACGGGCGAGAAACCCTTCGATTGTGATTTGTGCGATAAGAAGTTCTCTGCTTTGGTGGCCCTGAAGAAGCATCGACGCTATCACACTGGCGAAAAGCCCTACAGCTGCACAGTGGTAAGTGTGCCCTTTGCTCCAACTGGCTTCTACCTAATTATTAATTTAACTTACATTTTGTTTAGTGTAATCAATCCTTTGCTGTAAAGGAAGTCCTTAATCGTCACATGAAACGGCACACTGGCGAACGTCCACACAAGTGCAACGAGTGCGGTAAAAGCTTCATTCAGGCCACACAATTGCGCACCCATTCCAAGGTTCATTTGCGTCCGTATGCCTGTGATTTGTGCGATGAGAAATTTAAAACCGAGAAGCAGTAAGTTTTACAGGATTAAAAACTCTCAGCTTATCGGTACTCAATGGTTTTTATATTTAGATTGGAACGCCACGTCAAGGATCATTCACGACAGAAACGAGCCTCGTTCACTTGCTCCGAATGTAAGCGAAACTTTCGTACTGCTGATTTGCTCAAAGAGCACATGGACGCTGGCGATCATACACGTAAGAGTCATCAGAGAGATTAGATAATCTGCATCAAACTCACTCCATTTTATTTCATTTGCACCCATAGCTAAGCCTCAACGCGCCAAGCGCAGTAGCACCAAAATCACTGGACGCACCGATTGCGCCATTTGTGACAAGAATTTCGATAGCACCGATACCCTGCGTAAGCACATACGCACCGTGCACGAATGTGATCCGGACGACATCTTTGGCGTAGATCCACCGGCCGCGAAGCAAAAGAAGAAAGACGACAAGTCTACTGAACTGGTGGATGCAGCAGACGAGGAATCGTCAGTGGGTATAGACCTTAATCCTGCAACCGATTCGCTCGAAGGCAATGGTGTTGTGGTGCGTGAATTCCTCTTGGATGAGGGCGATGGCACCGCTCAAACAATTGTGCTCGAGAATGAGACTTACACCATACTGCCACTGGAAGGCGAAATTGAAGGTGGAGAGGAACCAGCGGGCAGGAAACCCAAAGCAGAATCAAAGAAGAAATCATCCCAGGTTTCGCCTGTCGTTAAGAAGGAACAACGTAAATCCTTGGCTGCCAGTCTGGCTGAGGCCATTGCTGATAAGGTCGATGAAGAGGACTTTACCGGCGAAGTGCTAACCGAAGAGGATGTCAAGCTAAAGGAGAATGTGGCCAAACTGATTGATATGCTAGTGGATCCACCGATATTAAAGAAATACGGCTGGCCCAACACCTCGGAGGAGACGGTGCTTTGCAAGGTCATCGAGAATTGTGGACACGACTTGACCAAGGGTGGCGACAACTATGCAGAAATGGAATATGGCTCACGTATGCGTGAATACTGCAAACTTCTCTTCACTGTAGTCATTCACAATGATTCCATAAAGTCCTTGCTCAACAATTTTCCCATTGACGACGTTATTGAATACGTTCTGGGTGACGAGGATCAGGATGATAGCGACAGCAAAGACAAGGATCATGATGATAACGATGACATTGATGACGACGAGGATATCATCAATGATGAGGACACTGAGAATGATGTAGATGATGGCGTTAAGAAGTCAATCAAAAAGTCTGAGGCCGTCGTGAAAGTTAGGATTTAAGGACCATTTTAAACGAATTGGATCACTTTTAGATCCATTCGTATCCTAACCCCCAACTGGTTTAATTATTTCAAGCATTTTTGTGGTTTTGGTTTGAACACTAAGTGACCTTAAAAATACGTTTTTTATGAAAATTGTTCCACCTATTTGCAAAATCTGAAGGGTCAAATGCGAAAGTTTTTAAAATAATATTTAAATAGATTGTATAAATTTTGTAATCATCAAGAGAGATATATATATACACATAAGTATATAGTTAATATTTTTAATAAACCTATTAAAGATGCAACAAAAATAAAAAACACTCTTACTGTTCCATAAGCATCTTGTGTATACGTTCGTTATTGAGCAGAATCTTGTGACGACTCTCGTCCACAAGTTCCTGATACTCCAAAATGCTCGCTTCAATTTGCACCAATTGCTGCTTCATCGGCTCTGTGGCGGAGGCTGTGAGATTCCTTTCACGTTTCAAGTCCATCGCCGATTGTGTGTAGGTGTCACGCCACATGGTCAGCTCTAGCTGCATTGCATCAATATCCTCTGGTATAAAGTCCATTAGTTTGCCCAATGGATTAACCGATTTGGTTAGGCTCTGTATGACATCGCGCAGATCGTTCACCTGACGTGCGGAGCTTTGGCGTGCTCCTTGATGGGTTATTTGCTGCTGCTGCTGTCGCTGATCATTTGAATCGGGTGATTGTTGGACTAGCTCCTTTTGGGTTTCCAATATCTGCTGGACCAAACGACCATGAGCATCCAATTCACCATTTGGTTGTCCGGTTTCCATCTCTCCTCCTTGTCCTCCTGCTCCATCGCCTCCAGTTTCAATGTCATGCGCGTGAGCATCTTCAATAATCACCAGATTCTCGCCATCATCATCTAAATCGCCAAAAGTTTCCAGTTTAACATTAATTCCCGACATTTTCACCTGATCATTGGGCTGCAAAACAATCTCGACATTGCGCCGTCTGGGAGCTCCGGGTCGTGCCGAGGCTGGTCTTGCACTTGGTGGACGCAGCGAGGTGCGAGGACGTGGTGGATTCGTGTCATTAGAGTTCTCTCTGGTGAAGGTTCCTTCACGCTTAACCTCAGCGTTGCTGTGGCTGTTGTTATTGTTGGTATCAGCCATTGAAATGGGCACATGGACTGGCTCAGGCGTGGCAACTGCCTCGGGCTGCTTCTGACTGGCACTAGAACGTCTGCTCTTACTGGAGGATGACGAACTACGGCGCTGGGCTGAGGATTTGCGACTCTCTGGCTCAACAGCTGGAGGTGGCGATAGAGTCTCTTTTGTAGGCATTGGCTCTGGTTGAGGCTCCTTCTTAGGAGTGGGAGGCTCTGCTGGAACTGCGGCAACCGATTGGGGAGCAGCTGGTGCTGGAGCCGGCGATGGGGTCTTGGTTTCGCTTTCCGTGGAAAGTTGTTTCTGCTTGCTCTTGGCCACGGGTTTGTCCGGCGACGGAGTTTTCTGTTTACTTACTTTAGCTTTACGCTGGGCAGCCTTTTCCTTCTCAGTGGGCGTGACCCGAGAGGCCAACTCCGTGGCCTTGCGTAACTTTTGTTCTTGTGGCGACATGCGTTTCTCCTTTCGCTTCTTGGTTTCGTCTTCCTGTTTGCTATTGGGTGAAATATTCTTAGTTGTAGTTTTAGTTTCCTTCGGCTTGGACTTGTTTTCCTTTTCCTTATTGCCCCCAAAGGATGCCACCACCTGTTGGACAGCAGTCTGCCATTCTAGATGCTGCTCCGCCACACTAGCCATGGCCTGAAGCAGCTCATTGGTCAGTTCGGGCTCATGACCAGCAACAATTTTCGATGTTTTCACTTTTAGCTCCTTCTTTGTGGTTAGCTCTGCGGGTTAAGAGCAAATTAGTACACACTTCTGGAACCTCTAGAGGTCAACTCACTTATGGCATCAATCATCTTTTGGAGAAAACGTATCTTGTCCTCACGATCACCAATATTCTCGAAAAGCTGCTCATCCGCTGTGTATAGACCATCCAGGCAGCCGGTTTGCTTGATGAACTGCAACCAAAAGAGGCAACTTAACTAGGGGGGAGGCGGAGCTGCCTACACTTACCGCATTAAAGACGTCCATCAGGAAACGAAACGGTGGCTTTTTTAACAACTTTTCCGTTAATGGCGGCTTCTTTATATATTTACCCAACGATTGTTGGGTAACCTGAATAATTGCATCCAAATCTTGGCCAGACATTTTCTATAAAGTTTTCTTTTGCTTGTTTTTCTCTTAGTTTTGCTTGTTTTGTTTGTTGTCCACGTCCACCAAAAAGTTGTCCTGGCAACGCATTCTTTACGAGAATTCGCTGCGCAGGCGTCATCGGAAATTCTCGTATTTCAATAACGATTCCACGGACAGATCGATGGATTATCCATAATTCAGGCGGGCAGCTGCCTCATGCTAGATTTTTAACTTTAAAGTAAAGGTATTGGTTACCCCTCGAAATGTGATTCTCAGTACACCCCTGCTTTTTGTATGTCTGCCATACATATATGACACTTGGTCAGTGGCGGATGTACGGGGGATTAAAGTGTTGTATATTTCCCCCTCAAACGTTACTCGTGGAAGTATTAACTTTTTTGATATAAACAAATTTTACCCTTTGTTTAGCTTAAGGCCTAGTAGCTATAGCTAGTAAGAAGATTGGCTTTAATTTACAATCACTGCCCAATCACAGTATAAATAAATAAACCCTTTGTAGATGATCCTTTAAAAAAAACTCAAGGTATTTTAAAAAATAAGAAAGAAACGTCTGAAGTCTGAAATAATTAGTCTAAGACCAACTAATACCATATATGTACATATGTGCATTAGATATAACTGTGTTCAGGTTGGACTTTCATTCCATAAATTCAAATCAAGGCTTTAGAGTTATCAAATTTCTAACCAAAAAGACAAGACATCTTACATCGTATTGTGCTTAGTCCTATTAACTATTAAACCAATTCAAAGTTTAACAAAATTAAACCAACTTTTAAAAAATTAATTTCACTATTATGACTTCTTTAAAAGAATTCCAAAAATCATACAATTTTAATGATCAACACATTTTCGCTTTATTATTATAAAATATTTACATATAGTTTTTCACTCTCAGTTTTATGTTGCATATCATTTGAATCAGGAGGTCTTTTCTTTTTTAAGGCTCGATATAAATATGTATTAGATTTAAGATCAATTGGAGTGATGGGAGGGAGGGATCTTTGTTTGATCGCACAAAATGTGATGGATATTTATGTATATTCAATTGAAATTTTAATACTTTTCAAAATCTAACAAATAAATTACAAATTACATAATCAGCTGCCAAAATTTTCTTTAACATTTACTTTTCATTCCGCTTAAATAGTCGAGCAGGAAATGAGCATATAAAAAATTTGCATTAACATTAATAAATCTCGAAACTAAATTATAAACAAATTGCAATTAAATCTAATGTAGGGCATATGTAGAAAAAATAGTAATTATAATAGGGGCTAGTAGGGGGGAAATGGTTTGGGATTGGGAATAAACTTTGCAAGCAATTTGGCGGCAATTACAAGAGGGGCTTGTGGAATAAGATCAAAACATTTGACAGAGGCTGCCTTGTCATCGTAGAGTGTACAGGTTTCTGTGATTTAGGTATAGCGCAGCGCTTACAATTATAGTGAAACGTATATATATATATATATGTGTATATATAGTTGTTTATCATGCATACAACATACAAAGTTAGGGATAAAGTAAGTTTATCATATAGAGCATTCATACGCACAGACACACACACAAATAATTAAAAACAATTTGTTAAAATTAACTCTCTCTCTCTATCTCTCTCTCTCGCTTTCTACTTGGCTCTCGCTCAGTGTGTTATTAAACTAGATTTAATGGTTGCTGCTGCTACAATTCAAAGAAATCATCTTGCTGCTTCTCCAGACGCTTCAATGAGTTCTGGACGCGACGGGTTTGTGTCGTATTTAGCAATTGCGCCGTATCCGAGTTACCGCTGCCCGTTGAACTGTGACGCTGATGATGCGGCGGACGATTATTATTATTGTTGTTGTTCTTATAAGAGTTATTCAGGTGATTATTGCGGCGTTGTGGAAAGACATCTGTGTTGATGCTTATGCAAATATCCGCATCACTTTGACTGCTCACCATACTGCAATAGAGAGAGAATGAGATTAAATTTAGTTGAATAGGAAATACCAATTAGGATAACACTTACTCCTTTGAACGTTCCACATATTTTCTTGACTCCGATATGGTATTATCTATTTTATTTAGAAAATCATTCATACACTTGCGATTCTCCTCCTCGGGCGTCATGGCGGCAACCGAATCAAGTGATTTGCTTTGCTTGCTGCTGCACGCATTATGATTATGCATCAATGCGGGATCCTCATCATTGGATTGTACCAGCAATTCACCAGCAATGGAATATGGACGTTGTGGTGGTTGCTGTTGGTGTAGTTGTGGCTGCTGCTGCTGCTCTTGTGGTGCTGGCGATGGTGGTGGTGGCATACTATTCTGAGGCAACGAACCAGAACGCATACTTGATGTGGAGCTACTCATATTGCAACTGCTGCTACTGCCGCTATTTGTTTGACTTAATGTGTTTGCATTATTCTGATGTTGCTCCCTTTCCACATTCGCATCGGGTGTACCGGGTGGTGTGGCCAGAGCATCGACCAGCGTGGCAACTGTGTCACTGCCCACCTGTGGATAATAGGGTGAGTTCTTCTCTACCGGCACCAGCAAGAATTGACGTAAAAATAAGCTGTCCGAGGCAAAGAGACGATTGGCCCGTCGTAGTTGTTCCGTCTGCAAGGTACGCCCCAAAAGGAAAAGGCAAACATATAAGTGAACAGATTAATACAATATATATCAATCACTACGAGTACAATCAATGCACGAAGTACATTATTCTGTGTCATTGTACAATTATTTGTCATTGGCATTAAATGGACAATTGATTGACAAACCAATTGAATGATGGATGAGCAAACAGTTGTTCAAATATCTAATTCAGTAATTAATTGTAAACTTATTAATCATTTCGATGAAATCTTTAAAAAAAAAGGCAACTAGAGTTGTTTTAATTATGTCTGATTAATGTTTATTTTACAATTATATGATAAATTCTAAAAATAATAGATACTTGAGTTTCAATTGTTTTGAGATTTTATGGGAATCATCTTACCAAATTGTAGTGATTAATTAAAAAAATATATATCATCAAATTTTTAATGCCATTAGATTCAAAGAGAATGAAATTCTAGCTTATCATAGATATTATCTATCAACAAATTACATATTGTTGTTGAGCATTATTTAGAATTTAGTCCATACACACTTAGCACACATTAGCTTATCTACTTCTTGGGAATCTCTCAACTATTCTTTCTTCCAAAAACTTGAAATTTAAATCAATATTGAACCAGTGCTAACTGGGCAAACAAGATCAGTTTGCTTGCTGTGGACATAAATTATATGCAGTAATCTGTCAAGAGTCGAAATGAGAAACATTTACCTGCAGCCATGGCAGATAAGCATACGAAAAAGCAAAGATTGAACTGAATACATATGAAGACAGAGGTGCAGATGGAGAGGGAGATGGAACAGTACATATTAGATGGTGTCTAAAAATGTAATTGTTATCTTTTGATATTTATTTTAGTCACTAAACAGACGGAACGACTTATCACATCCACATGGCGTGTCGTGGCAGCTAACTGAAGGTGGAACCATAATTTACTGGCTAACTGAATGACTGTCGGTTGGGAGAGTGGGTCTGGATGGTGGATGTGTGAAGACTGCCCCAGTAGACTGGGTGGCGATTATTAAATCGATTGAAATTTGAAATTCTTTGAATGTTTCTAGTCTGCTCCAATATGAGAGAGGGTGGAATAAATATCGAATTGTTAATGTAGTCCACACATCAATTTGAATAACTTATGAACTTACCGTGCAACCGTATTTGAGTGCAATGCCCTGTAGTGTATCGGATTTGTCCACCATATGCCTTATTAGGGTCTCGTTATTTCTCATATTATGACAGCAGGTACTTCCATATTTCTTCAGGGTGCGCGATGAGTCGCGTATCGATTGCTTTTCGTTAAACATGAATTCACTATCATCCATATCAGGCACGATCTCTTGAAACTGCAAATTGGAGATATATAAGTTATATTTGTATATATGTAGATATGTAGCAGGTTGTGATGTCACAGCTGTCTCAGCTGAAGGGGGTGGGTGATGGGGGAGAATCTGACAGCCTAAAACACTTACCACAGCGCCCTTCTAGACGCTTTGCAATACTTGGCCCCAAAACGGTGTCAAGCAGTAACAGTTACCTAGTCGAACAATAAGCAAACACAAAACCACAAGAGAAAAAACCAATACCAATAAATAAATATATTAAACGCAACAACAGCAGTAGCGCCAGCGCCAGTGCCAGTGCCTTTCACTTTGCTAAAAGTAAAATTCGTGTATTTTGTGCTGCTCTTTATGCCTCTAACTAAACGTTAACTGCGCCGTTTGCCTCCCTCTCTCAAATGCACATTACATGTGTGGTCTTTGTTGCTCCCACATCGGGTAATTTGCAAGAGTTTTTGAACGTTTTGATTTTATTTGGCTTGTTTACTAAAAACTTATTTATTTTATCGATAACATGTCACTGTCGTAGATGTTAGCCAATTTGACTCTGCTAATTAACAGAATGAGAGCGCTGGCTTAAATACCGATAGTTACAAAATTGTTGAAACCCTAACTAAAAGATAGTTTGTAAAACTTATCCTTTAAGCATTTTAGCTAAGCTCTATAGTAGTTTCATTTCAAATAATGTAGTTTGTAAAATAAACACAAAAAAAAAATAAATGAATATATATAAAATGCAGCAGCTGAGCAACTTGATGTTGCACATCTCTAGAAGCCATCAATCACTGACAAGCAAACTCATCACTATTTGGAGTTGCCACACTGTTAGATGTCTGATTATGTCTGGGCGCACATTTCGAAGTCAGTTAATTACATAGCTTGTTTTTTATTTTACTTTTTTATTATAATTTTCGCTCGTTTATTTTGTTTTTAAACGACGGCTGAATAATTTGTTCACGTGATCGACCAACACACGTTAGCGAGCCGTTGTTTAGAGGTATGGATATTTAAAAAATATATACATATATATACATTTGTAAATGTATTGTATTTTCCGTTTTGTTTTTATTTAACTCCAACCTGTTTGAGTAAAGCAGGTCGTACCTACAAACAAAGACTAAACAAATAAAGGCTACAGCTGCCTCTGTCTCCGCCTGTTGCAAATATTATGGAAATTAATGGACGACGTGCTGCTGCTGTTGCCGGTGATTGTTAATTAACATGTGACTTTATTTATTTATTAATGATATCTCGCTCACTCTCCCCTATGGATTGGATGGCGGGCTTGTAATATTATTACACTTGGCCAGCTAAAACTTGTACACAATTACTTCCTTCTGTCAAACAATTTGCATTTGGTCAGCCAACGGGGCACAGTTAAGGTCAACAACAAATAGGAATTATGACACTTCTGCAGGTGGATTTATGTTTCAGCTAACCATTTGAGAGATAAATTCCACTGATAGACGACTTTATGTTTGCCAATTATCTGACAGGGGCTGGGCTGGCCAGAACTGGGCTGAGCTTGTTTCCAAGTACTTGGTTATGAGCTCTGACTATTTCTCACAGCTCTAATAGCTGGTCTAACGGTGTCGGTCAATGACATGCATATAAGTCTGTCTATTTAAACAATTGCACAAACCAGTCACGAGTTTAGTTGTCTCTTGGTTTTGTTTTTGTTTTAATTTTTGCCATGCAACTCTTTTCTATTAAGGGTGGGAATCGGCGCAGGGGAATTCTTAATTTATTATTCTCTCATATATTTATCACATGTCTGCTACCAGGTCCGGATTCATGAATAGTTATATACCAAACAGCAGCAAAAAGAAGAAAATTGGCATTCTTTTCGAATATATACAATGATTATAGACAAACAATATGAGATGGTGACCCCTACAAAGGCCGTAAAGAAGAAGACATTCCTTGTGTCGTGTGGGTTTCACGGAAATGGCCCCAACAATCCTCGGCCTAGTGCCTTTAGAAATGGCATGTGGCCCTTGTATGTTCCATAGAGAAAGCTCTTCAAATTGTCAATTCCAGGCACAATAAACAAAAACCAGCTGATTAATGATCACAACACGAGCGATCGCTCAGTGTTCACATGTTTGTATGTAGTGCGGGGGACTTTTGTTTTTTGTTATTTCTTCTGTAATTGTGTTAATGGTCATGTTAATCAAAGCAAATCAAGCAACAGCCATAACACAATATATATTTATTTATTTTTGACAAAATAAACCTAGATCAAGTTGAGACATAAAGACGCTAAATAATTATACGTATCAGTTATGCTTCTCTGCTGAGTCACCTGATACAAATCTGTCTATCTGATTTGGCTTGGCAACATTTTCCACAACCAAGAACTTTACATACGATTATATTACCAATTGAAGGCCAAACCCCATTAACTCTTTTTGGGGGAGAGGTCACCACACAGACACACACACACATACACACACCAAAAGCTTAAGGCATTCCATAAATTCAATATCAATATCGATTTCAATTAACCAAAATTTATGGAATCGCTTCAAAACGAAGGTTGAATTTAAGTAATGCCGCCAATGTGCCACTATCTATCTACTTACTAATATATACGTATGTATTAATTAAAATGAACAAAAAAGGAAATTGCAAATTGATAAACGAAACGCAAGCAAGCCCCAAAAACCAAAGCAAATTTCAAAACAGAAAACCAAATTCAAAATGGTGCCAACTTACAAACAGTATTTGTATCTATCTATAGTTGGAAGATAAAATATACTACATTATGAATATTCAAAATGAATTGTGATTGGTAGAGCCTAAAAATGGTTGACAGAGTCGCAGATATACACACAATTTGATTCTTTAATTACTTTCATAATGATCGGGTTGGGAATGGCCTAAGAACAAGAAACAAGATTCAAAATTCCAGCGAGTTAACCTCAGAACTGCTTCAAATTCTCTCCAAGCCATAAAATCATAGAAGAGTAAAACTAAAACATGATAAATGTATTAAATCATTATCCCGTAAACATTAAACTTTACAATTCGTATTATCTCTTGAATAAAGGAAATATAAAACTCAACTGGATGACCAAAAATTTTGGTATAAAGTAGACTTTAGCTTTATTTTTGCTTCTTTAGTGTTCTAATGACTTTTATGAGCAATTTATCGACTTGGAAAAAAATGAAATCATACTTTATATTGGTGGTACACGGAGACTGGAAGTTAAAGCTTTTTTGGATGTCGTTGAAGGTAAAATGTTGAAATTTTTATTATATTTTTATGAATATATCATGAAATTCAAAGTGTTCCGTTTCAAACATTTTTGGAACTTAAAGTTCCGTTGTTAACGAAAATATATGAAATTCGCCCCCCCAAAATATGCAACAGATCTCAAAGAATCTACTTTTGACAAGCTTCTGTTTACTTTTAGTAGTTAATTTCCCTGATTTCACATTAGGAATTAAATTTCTTTATTAAAAGTTAAAAAACATAAAGAAATAATTTCATTCAAGCTATCAAGAGACCTCATGAATGAGACATTGAAGCACGTTTCCAAGAATCGATATCAGGTTGCAAGAAGATAAACAACTATGAAAGAGTCTTCATTACGATAAATCATCTCCGAATTTACCAATTTCACGTAGTCATAAGTTTAGATAAGGTTTTAACAATGTTTTCTTATAGATTTTAGAACTTTGTAGAACTTCTAACCTCAAGGAGTGACCTTGTCATGTAAGTCTTATCAATAAGTTAAATCACTTGTTTAGTTAATGACAAATTTATAAGTAACTATAAATTCTTATTCTATTTTGTTGATTCGAAATGTTCTGCGTAACAAAGTTTTGTATGGAAATGACAATTATCTATCATTAATGCGTCAAGCTTAACTTGTCGTTCGGTACACTACTCGTATGTCCAGACCTTTTTTTTTTGGTCTTGTATAACACTCTGGGAATACTAGTTGAGAATTTGTAAGCCTACCTAACCCATAAGTCAAGTGCTCAAGTCTTGAGTGTCTTGTCATTTAAGTTTATTTTTGTGTATATATTTTGATAAATTAAATTGACGGGGTTTTTTTTTTTGTTTTTGTTCGCCTCCTGTTGTAACTGCAACTATTATCATTGTAGACCTTAAGTTGTGCACTTACATACTGTTTTAGTTATTAGTCGAGCTGTTTAGCAGTTGTGTGTGTCCAATTGAAGGGCAGTTGATTATATTTTACGCTCGATATATATAGAAATTAGACGAGCCGACCTAATAGAGACTTCCATGTCGTTGCACAGAATTTGGAAAATTAAAAAGATGAGATTTTATAATTTTACTAATTTATGAACATTTTGGTGTCATTTGCTTGCATAACAGAGGCATAATCAATCACTATCAGCTAATAACGTTTAGTAAAAACAAATTTAATTATATTCGGACACTAAACTTATCATTACGACACTTGTGAAAGCTCATTAAAACCAAATAACTCTATCTAAGTCAAAAGGAATCAGTCGGTGGGGCAGAGAAAAGATTTCAATAAATTAAATATTCAAAATTATTCAACGTGACTCTGAATGACATGGAAAATGAAATTTTGAACGGAATGCCGTATTGATGGCCCTATCTACTCTATGGGCTGGAAGGGTTCTTAAAAAAGCTTTAAAGACATTTAACTAACTTCTTTTGGGCTGCTTAAAAGTAAACGCCTCTTGGCTATCTCTTTCTGAGCAAGGCCTAAATCTTTAGGCCACTTAGATTGTGGCAGAGTTATTCTTAAAGAGTAACTAAAAGTCGTTAAAAGTTTTTACTTGATTTTTTTGTGGTTTCTTTTGTTTTTTTTTTCTTATGAGTGTGACGATCGTGTATATAGGAAATTTCCATTTGGCAAAACTTTCAGCAAGTTAATTGAATTTTCAGCTATGAGAATTATATATATATAGCCAAGAGGCGGATATATAGTATACATATATCAATCTTTATAAGAGTCATATATTAACTACCTTATGTTCTTAACGATTCTGTACTTGAGTGAGTGATTGATTGAACCAACAAATATATATGTATATAGAGAAATATTCTTGTCATTGGAGCCATCGAGTGGGTTTTCTGTTTGATTTAATCAACTATTAAATTCTATATTTATTAGTGTGTAAGTATTATTCTTTCATTTCTACTTTTTTTGTTTGTTTTTTTTTTTTTACAATCATTAAATGTTTTTTTTTTGGTGGACATAGTATATACTAGTATTATTATTTTTTTCCTTTTGTAGATAAGATTGTGTACGGGGAAAGGTGGCAGGTGTTGGAGCACAAAGTTTGTTTATGATCAATATATATAGTACTCTGAATATATATACCTACATTTATGTGTAGGTATAGTAAGTAAGGCGGGGTTAAAATATGATTAATTGCATATATGGTAAGAGAGCAGACAAAGGCGTCTCTTACGACTGAAACAAAGTCGAATTCCTCATAAAGAATTGACGCTGGAAATGAAAGAAAACACTTTACGGCATACAATAATCGGGTGAACCACTCATACATATATAGATTTGTGTAGATAATACGTATGCAAGAGTCAAGGCTAGATTGAGATTATATTGAAAGGCATAGTAAATGCTGAATTATCTATATTTTTTCCTATTTTGTATTTCGATTTGAATGTAACCGGTAGGAACTAGTACAAAGTTGTCAGCAATTCTCAACCGGTTTGCCAACACAAAAACATCATCATCATCCAATGTTCTATAGATAGTTTAACAAGAAACGATTTTCAAATCGAAATCCAAAAGAAATACCAGTCTCTCTTTTTTGTGGTAGAACTGCAACAGGAAGTAAGAATAATTGATTGATAATTAACCCCAAATTGACTCTGTTATTTGGTTTCTTTCAAGTTTCGCATTTCGCTTCGAATGTTGTCCAATCCTCTGACTCATTGAGATTTCCAGAGAGAAACCACCTTTATTTCTTATGGGTAATTCACACTTATGCATAATATTTCGCAGCTTAATTGTCTGTGTGGTCTGTTGAAAGATTTTGCGGCATCTTCAGAGGAAAGTTTTCTGCTTTAAATAGATGTCTTCGTTTTTTGAGTTTTCCCAAGCGTTCAATAAAGAAATTGGAAATTCGCAGTTCAAGAAGTTTCAAGATTTGACTCAGGCAGTCTAGGCAATCAGAAAGAACTTGCCTTTATAATTCTCAAAAGGTTTAGGCTCTTGGTAAGTGGTGGTAAAAGGCTTTCAATAGATAAACTCTACAACTTGGTTGAGCAGAAAACGTTCGTTAAATATTTAAAATTCAAGAATTAATCAACTTTTGTTTGTAGTGTTCCATTTGCAGTACAATTTATCAACTTGTAGACTAAATTTATGCTTGTTTGGTAAAGTTATCTAGTTTTGGGTTAACAATAAATTTCAACTTAAGGTTTTTAAGGTTATTTTTGGTGTTGTTGGCTTGCTTGGGCTTTTGTCTTTTTGTTTATAATGCATGAAGATATGAGTATGCAGGTCGCTTGGCCTCTTTCCGAAATGGTTTTTGCGTTTGTTTGTTGTTGAAACACTGCCCTTCATTTCAGACTGCTCTGGTCTGGCTCTAATGTTGCCATTGAATGGTAAACTCCAAGTCCGAGTCCAAGGTGCCATAAAAATGGCGGCCCAAAAGAGGGTCTTAAAACCGGCTAGAGGCTTCTTAATCTTCGGTGTGGAGTGCAGTGCATTGAACTCAGATTGCAGCCAGACCTAAGGATATTTTTAGCTTCAATGGAATGTGGAACCGGGCTGGGTTACTACTTAAATGCTGAATTTTTAGCATTATACGCAATGATCATTGGCCTAATTAGCAGCTGCAGCTAGTGTTTCGTTGGCTGTTGTTGTTGTTCAGTTTATTCAGTTGATTGTTGTTTCATTAGCTCACTCATTTGCAATGCATAAGTTGCTGGCCGCATTACTGGACTGACTCTGATGACGATGACTGGCGTCTGGTCTGTTGTTGGTTGTTTGGTTATTTGGTTTTGCTGGCTGCTGTTGGCTGATATGTTGCTATAGTTGCTTTTGGCCAGATTCGCTTCAAGCTCTGCTAGAGCTTACTCATCGCCAATGCACTCACACACACACACACCCCGCATGGGTGGCATATCCAAAGAAACATTCATTTCGAATCATGGGTGTAGTAGGATAAATATTTTATGGGTCTAGAGTCTATAGTTTAGAGGATTTAGATCGGGCTATATGGACTTTTGATACATAATTTTGTTTCTTTGCTGTGTTTAAGCTTTATGTTCATATCTAATATAAATAGATTTTCAATATAGACAGGATAATTTTTAAAATAATTATTATGCGTTTCCTAAACACATTCCAAAACAATGGTTAATCAATAAGTCAGCAACTTTTGAAAGTGTTTTGTTGTTTAGCAATATTATTGACCTGTCAACGTATACATAGAAACTAAAGAGCTTAGCAACATCTTGTTAGATCGTTTAACTTGTTGGTAAAGAGTAATTTGTTAAAAATAAACACAACATAGACAAATATGTAGATATATTTTACTTTATTTGGCAAGAATAATTATAACCATCTAGCTACATGTTTAGCAACACAGCTGATTATGGCTTAGCAACATGATATAAGTATGTTTGGTCACATTATTTGATAGCTTCTTGATATTCAGCAGACTCTGGCTTGAAAACTTTTTGAAATATTCACGAAGACATCTTTCTTGTTTTTGTATCTATTTCTGTCAATTTATAGGACTTGTATTATAAGTATTATATAATCTATTAACTGTTTAATGTTTGGCAACATGATTAAATGGCCACGTTTTGGGTTTTAAATCTCACAAGCTTGGTGAAAATGATATTCCGAACGTCTCTCTATTCAATTGTATCACATTCAGGAAAAATCTATTACTTTACCCCCCCATTCTTAAGATGCAATTCTAGCCACGACCATGATAGGTGGGAATGGTGTTTCTTTTTTGGTTGGAAGGCAGGAGAGGGGGGTAATGCTAGACTATTTCGACATGATCGTGTTTCCAAGAGAATAATTTATTATTTTGTTTCTTACTTAAGTTCATTTTTGCTATTGCCTTTTGGTTGTGTGTTTCTTAAATGCGGTTAAGCACTTTGGCTTCAGTTTCTTTTTTGCCCCTCTCACACCATTGCCTTTTATTTTTTGCAGAAAGTATTGACGGTGTGTGTGTATGTGTGCTGGCTTGTTGTTGCTGCCGATCATGATGTTGGCAAATATCAGATATGTATATATGAAAGAAATATAGTATCAAAGTGAACGACCCTTGATTGGGCATGACATATGCGCTAGACAAAGGTTTTAGCTTGGCTTCCCAAAAGAATGCCGATCTCTGTCATAATTTGCATAATGCTCTTTCTCAATAACTGACAATAACTGATCTTTTTCAGATCATTCACCTCCTTTTCCTCTGAATATAGCGATATATATAGATTTTCGCATCTAAAGCAACTTTGTTGTCGACAAACAAAATATTTATTTCATAGTAGAACTCCCAACCCTAACCTTGCCCAATGGCCAGAGACAGTTAATGATATGATTCATATGCACATATATAGATATATCTCACCTGCGAGTGCAGCTTCCAATCTTTGTAGGCCTTCACAATGTAATCCATTTCCGTCTGTGATCTTTTGTGGTCTTTTGTTTGGGTTTTGTTTTTATTTTTGACAACTGAAAACGTAAAATATGCAAAGTAAGTATAAGAAGCTACTTTACATTCAATTTCATATATGTTCTTTGTTTTTGTTTTTTATCACAATCATAAAAAGTTTTGATATTTGAAATTTTTTCTATGTATGTGTGATGGGGTTTTTTTTCTGGTTTTATTTCAACATTTAGTCAATTGTTTTCATTTTCGGCACGATGTTGAATTTTTCCACGATTATAAGATGGTATTTTTTTTTGTATATTTTGTTATTTTTCTTTCCTTCTGTCATTTGGTCGGTTTGCTGCAATCAAAATTCGTTGCGCTAGTTAAATGTAATTTGTTTTTGAGCCAAGGCCTGCGATACACTCGGAAATTTTGTTACTTATACACTTGACCAAATGATCATATTAGTTTTGTTCAGCTGTTTGCTTTACCCCAAACCAAACCATAACAAAACAATTGTAAAACTACTGTAAGAAATTCTCTAAAAAATTATCTTTAACGAAAAAAAGTAGTTAAATTATCTGACTTTATTTGGGGGTCCTAAAGATATTGTAACTATCTATATAAGAGACGTGATGAGTAATTTAAGCTCTAAGAACTTAATTTTTAGTTAGTAGATCTTGAAAGGTTTTAGTTTATCCTATTTAATAGTTATACCAAGTTTAGTACGGATTTCCCCGGGTTCCGCCACTGGAATAATGTGCTTTACCCTTTACTTTATAAACTTTTTTACTATCTCAATTAATATTTTTATAATAATGATCGTTTTTCTATACTTCTAATGCCCTTATTGCTTTTCTTTAAAAACTTCGTTCCAATAAAAACAAAACACTTACGTTTTAAGTGTTATTCTTTATAAGAACTTAATGAAGTACATTTTTTTTTAGCTTTTTAACAGAAGTTCATTCGAAGAAAGGGTCTTAACTAGGCCAAACTGTTGTGTTACTTGAAATATTCTTCGGAAACATTGTTTCTACAAAAGATCGTTTGAAAAACGTGTATAGTTATATTAGAATTAGAAATCTGATGATGTTTTACAAATGATTAACCATTTACTTATATTTTTTAAAAATAATTAGAACATAAAGGTGAATTGTAATATACTTGATCTATATATAAAAAAACTTAGTTTTTCGAAAGAAAATCTCACGATCTTGTAGATTTTCCCTCTATATATAGCTTAAATTTGAATAATCGTCTCAAACATAATTTTTGGCAACTCTGTCACTCTTGAAATCTAAAAGGGGAGTGGGTGTCCCCCGCTCTCTTGTCGGCATTAGTTTTCTGTTTCCCTTCCCTTCCGCACTCTTTTACTCTTTCATTTTGTTGTGTGTCTTTGCACTTGTGCAAATCTTCAGAGTGGCTTTTGATACGCCTCCGGCTCGTGCGTGGGTGTGTATGTATGTGTGAGTCCGTCTGTGTCGGTGTGGGTGTGGGCTTTTCAGTGTGTGGGTAAGTGAATTTGTTTTCCGTCTGCGTCAGGCAAAAAAAAAACGGCAAAATGTGTACCGCATTTCGTGATCTTTTACAGTTGACAACGTTGTGCGATATATTTTTTTTTTTTTTGCATTTTTTATCTACATACATCAACAAAAAAAAAAATTAAATTTTTGTGGCGAAAATGTATATTAAATATTTAAAATATACATTAAATGTTTTAATTAATTTTTTGCACATGTTTTGGTTTTTTTTTTGTGATGCTGCTTGGCAACGAAACTCCAAATCGAAGCAGAAGGCGATTTCTTTAGACGTTTTTGTGTTGTTTTTGTATTTTGGCACTCACACTTATCAATATTTTTCTTGATGTTGTTGTTGTTGTTGCGATCTATACAGCTTTTTGGCAGCGCGTAACACTCTCGTAACACAAATACACACACACGATCTAACTATATATACATATGTATATGTTTGTCTGTAACTAACTAAACTAACTACACACAGAAAACACAGCCGTGGCCACAGGTGGTTGTGGTGGTGGTGCGGGTGGTGCTGCTGGTGGAGCCCAACCAACTTCAAAGAGCACTCGATAACAACTGAACTCTGAAAATGTCAGTTGAGACTGGAGCACCCAGCTGGACAGAGACAACAACGAGTCACCATCGAGTTTCTCTCTGCTAACCTCTCTCTCTCTCTTGATGTCGCTCTGTCTCTTTCTTTATTCGACATGAGCTCCAAACTGACGTCGGCAAATGCTCTCCTCATACCTCTTTATCCCCCGCTTCCATTTGCTTAAGTTGTGATACGATCCTCTCTCTCTCTGTACAAATCTCCCTCTTGTTATCCGTCTCTCTCTTTTTCTCTCTCCTTGTTCACTCTTCTTTGTTCGTTAGTTAGTTACTTGAGTTTAAGTTGCGTCTAAGTTCTTAGTCCAAGTGCATAGATGTGATATGAACAGTAAAGACTCACTTTGATGAAATAATCTGTAATATTTAATGTCCTTCTTTTTCTTATAGATAGTTTCTGGACTAGACTAAAGAACTTGAAGTTTATTCTGATTAATCCCATTTGTATCCCATTTTTATAGTCATGTTCTTGGAAGAACTTTTGAGTTGACTTATTGGGAATCGCCCCAATGAGTTTGAGTGATCATATCAAGTGTTAACTGTATAAGAATGGGATATGCCTCTCACTAGATTTGCCTTTCACTGAAATGATCGCTCATAGTCAGGGCTGGATTTACAGAACTAAGGTCTACGGGGCTGAGTTTCTTGCGAGGGCCCCAAACCAATTAATAGTTGGACATTTTGTTCAAAACATAGGCAAAATCTGGTATGAAAGTTTCCCTTTTTTTAGTATTACGCCTATTATTGGTTCTGAAACTCGTAACGTTTTGTGGGCTTGCCCTCCCTTAAATCCTGCCCTGCTTGTGGTGGTGCTCCAGATGGGGCTAACAAACATTGATTGTGCTCAATTCAAGTGATAATCATTTGTTATTATTGTTGACAAGTCGGAGGCAGCAGCAGCAATCGTTGAACTTACTATTTGGTCTTCTGCTAGAATTGCTTTTAGGGTATTGATAAAGTCTCCTACTGAAAATCAGGTGCTAATCACTTAAGCAGCTTTTCTTCCTCTCTCTCTCTTTCTCGAGCTCTCCTGTTCCCCAGTTGATTATGATAACTGATAGATGACACCTGGTTAGCCATTCACACACGGGGCGCCATCATTGTTCGACGACGTCGTTTGTTTCTAGCTTAATTAACATACAATAATTATCTGTGCGATTGGAGGGAGATGCCTTCTTGGAAAACCTAAATGTGAACATCTTAATGGGGAATTTTCCAAGTTAGCGTCATGTGTTTGCGAATATTCCGTGAGTGTGTTACTATTTTTAGCTGAAAAACTCTGATAAGATTTGGCAAAAAAAGGTTTCATTATGACTATGACTGTCAGAATCGGCTCCATCATCAGATAAGCTTTTTTAACTGCTGTCATACAAGGTAATCCATGTTAGATATATTGTTTGTACGTAGCGAAATGGCAACATAAACAACATTATCGATAACCCTTATCTCATCTAAACTAAACATACTGACTAACGGTGATCCACACAAATAGACACATACATCGAAAAAATGGAAGCGTCAGCTGCGCCAAAATAATCAAAAATATATCCTTGCCTGTTGCCTTGGACTGATAAAGTTCATGTGAGTTAATTAAGTAGGCCAAACTAAAACCAAAATTAAATTATTGATTAACGGCAACACTAGCATTTGAATTCAGAAACAACGAATTATATATACACTTTGAATTAATTTGCAATTTTAAAGTAATTAAAATTTTCGGCAACTCTGAATATTTCGTAAATATTTGAGAATAGATGAGATGATATGAGGTAGAATACTATAGTATACTGATGTGACTTTTGAGGATTTATTAATTATTCGAAATTTTAAAATTTTTAAAATTTCCCTTTCGATTTATCCGTAAATGCTAATATCCTTGAAAACGTTGCTTAAAATTCTCTAAATCGAAACTATTTTTTGAAAAATGTTGATACCAAAAACCACAAAAAAACTCCATTTGGATTGCAAAGTTTATACTAAAGCTGAAAAAATAGTAGAGGTTTCTTTTTTATTGTCAATATCTTCATCATAATTTATATTTTTACTAAAATGATTCAATTTCATGCGAATAAAAAGTGAAATCCGCCAGCAAAAAAATTAAAAAAGAAAAAAATAACCAACGACAAATGACGTGTGGAAAGGTCTATCCAAATTATTTGTTTTATGAATCAAATAAGTGTTAATTACTCTAACACGTAGCACCCAAAAAAAAAAAAAAAAAAATAGTACAAAAACAGGGAATTTGTATATATTTTTCGCGCCTCTGTCAGTTGGACAAAGACATTTGCTGTACTTCAAGAAATTTTGGTTAATAACGTTAACAAAGATCCACAAAAAAAATACTTCAATAATGTTGTTTTCGTACATTTTGTGGATTATGGCTCAATTATCAAAACGCAACTAATATTTAGTATACATACCAAACAAAAAATATCATTCAAACCGAAAGGTGTCCAATATGCTTTATCGATTTAGGAAATTTTCAGTGGCGTAGAGTGTGGAAAATTTGTATCATGTGCTTAAATTGAGATCAAGTTTAATTAATGTGCAAAAGAAAACAAGATTTGAAGCCAGGGTAAAATAATAATAATAATTATAGAGTTTGTGTCTGGCTCGTGGTGCGTTTGGTCGGTCAGTCACAATGTCAAGGTTGAAAAACCATTCATAAACAAAAGTGTTAAATGATAACAATTTAATGTTTATTTTTGGTTTATTTTATTAAGTTAGCATGGGCAACGCTCTAATTTAATTATTAACATCAAATTATTTGAATTAGCAGTTACAGAAACTTGAATTTGTAATACTAGTTGGTCAAAAGCAAACAGTAGAAAATGTTATACAGGGCACAAAATACGAGGTGTTTTCTTAAAACAAAATAATAATTCTGATTTCAATATATATTTTTAAATTTTAACGGCTTGAAATCAAAGCTTTGGAACTAGTTCCGTATCAACTGTTAACTTTACAGCATCATTTGTGAGCACTGTTAACTTTACACCATCATATGTGAGCACTGTTAACTTTAATGGCAGTGTAGCCGTTTTTTAACACTTTTGGCGGGACAATTTGCGAAAATTGGCGGAAATTTAGTCTATATATATGAAACATAATCGCAAAATAGAATCATTTGGTTTGAGTGGTGCAGCTGATCAGCAACTTTATTTAAATGAAGTTAAATTAATTATTAAATAATTATTACATGGAGTTACCATTTTGTGTTGTTTTGACTGTAAAAAAAATGCCATCACTGCTTGCGATAGTTAAGCATCGATACCGGTCACGATGACTTAACAGAATTGTGTAAAAAAAATGTTAGTTAACAGCCATTTTATATTGAACTTTGCCGTCGTGTCCAAAATTTCCTAAATTATAAAAGTTTTTCTTTATTATTTATAATTTATACACTAAATAAGCAAACAAAAATGGGCCTGTTTTATGCGCTGCAGTTAAGAATCATGAATTTCATGATATTCTTCTTGATAATTATCCTTCTGCCCGGTCTACCACCCCGCACGACATTCCCCTACAAAGATTACATGTAAGTTCAGCTTTCCAATTGAATGGACTTGGACCTTCAAAGTATGCATATATTATTTAAGTTAATTTGATTTTCTTTTACCTTAGTGTAAGTGAGCCCAAAGAACTGAAGGGGGCTCTGGAGCCGAACTTTCACCTGGACGAGGCGGAGCGTCTGCTGGAAGGGCGTGTCTATGGTCCAGAGTGTCTGATAGCTCGCAATAATGAGATCTATACCGGTATCCATGGCGGTGAGGTCATCAAGCTAACGGCAAATCATGTTACCCATGTCACAAAGATTGGTCAGCCCTGCGGTGAGTAGAGAAGAGTGAAAGAATTTGGCATCTTTATTTAAGTGATTTCTCTTTCACAGAGGCCATCTATGAGGAGTCGAGATGTGGACGCCCGCTGGGCCTGGCATTCGATACATTGGGCAATAACCTGATTGTTGCCGATGGTTATTATGGCATTTGGCAAGTTGATCTGTCCACGCATAAGAAAACTTTGCTCGTCTCGCCGGCTCAGGAGTTGCCGGGCAAGCAAATTAATCGTCCAGGCAAGACATTTAACTCTGTGGCTGTGGACAAGAAGGGTGATATCTACTGGACAGATTCCACATCTGATTTCACCATACAAGATCTGGTCTTTGCCTCATTTGCCAATCCATCGGGTCGGTAAGTTAACAAAAGCTGACCCCAAACCGGTTTCTAAGACCAAATGATGATGGAATCCCTCTCTCTTTCTCTTTCTCCCCTGCCTCTTTTAGTCTCTTCAAGTACAATCGTTCGAAGAACGTTAGCGAGGTTCTATTAGACGAATTGGTCTTTGCCAATGGTGTGGCTCTCAGTCCCAATGAGGACTTTGTTGTGGTGGCCGAAACAGGAGCTATGCGTTTAACTAAATACCATTTGAAGGGACCCAATGCCGGACAGAGTGAAGTCTTTGTCGATGGTTTGCCGGGTAATCCCGATAATTTGACACCCGACGCCGAAGGCCTGTGGGTTCCCATTGTGTCTGCCGCCGATAGCGAGCATCCGAATGGCTTTGCGTTGTTCGCCCGCTTCCCCACCATACGTCTATTCCTGGCTCGCATGTTGGCCCTGTTTGAGCTGCCTTTCCGCTACCTAAACAGTGTCTATCCGAATAAATTCGCAGAGCGTTTCATCCATTTTGTGGGTCATGGCGAAAGTATTATGCTCCTGGCTCCCAAACGTACTACTGTGGTGCGTGTCGACTGGAATGGCAACATTGTTGGCTCTCTGCATGGTTTTGATAAGTCTGTGGGAGGTGTGTCACATGTCCTGGAATATCAAGATTACTTGTATTTGGGTTCACCCTTTAATCATTATTTGGCTCGTGTGAAATCCCCAAAGGCCAAGCAGCCCACAGTGAAAGTGCGTAATGTTCGTGTTGAGGGTGATGGATTGGAGGCGTCTGTGGGCAAGCCACCAGTAGCTGCTACAACAACTACAACTGCCAAGCCAAAGGCTGCGCCCACAACCACAACAACAACTACTACGACAACTACACCCAAACCAACGACAACAACAACTACACCTAAACCCACTACAACAACAACTCCCAAGCCAACAACTACCACACCAAAACCCACTACAACAACAACAACTGCCAAGCCTGCTAAAACAACAACAACCACACCTAAGCCAACAACAACAACGACAACAACCAAACGTCCAATTCCAACAAAACCGGCGCCCGTCAAGGAAGACATTCCCAAAGATACTCAGCCGCCAAAGAAGGAGAAACTAAAGGTCATCAATAAACAAGGCGATCATGTGGAACTCTAAACTCAAACACAACGAAACACAACGACCATTCCCATACCCTGTTCAAAAGAAAAACCCAAAACACGGGAAAATGGAATGGAAAAGATGATGTAAAAGTGCGCAAAGAATTATTCACTTTTTTTTTTGGGGAATCACCACGACAAAAACGACAACAAAAATCTCCAACACACACACAAATTTAAATATGGGAATTTAAAAATTGAAAAAGGCTTAGCAAATCGGTAAAAATTTATTGAAATTTGTTATGGCGAATATTGTTAAAGGCTTTATTATCGATTTTAATGTGAATATCGCTTAGTCACAAAGTTGATAACTTTGCCTCGACAGACACAGACATTTGTTGTTATCTGTAAGCATTATTTCCATATTCTGTGTAACAAAGCCTTTAGCAAAATTTTGATTGAATTTAAATTCCTAGTGATAATCTTAGTCTATGGCGCTTATATTATCTCTTTTTTTACGTTCTTTCTTTTTATATGCTCTCTATATATATTTTTGGACACAACGCTATTTGCACCTACCCACACCTACACCCACACACTCTACAGCACTCTACACAGGCTAAGATAATGCTCAGTAAATTTTAGTATAAGATTTTTAGCTAAATGTCCACAACTAGCTACAAGCTTAGCTCTAATTGATCTTCTAAAGGCAGCCTTTTATATGACTCAGCAATTTCATATAAATTTAGCTTTTGCCACATACCATTCCACTCTGATTCCCCACCCCATTCACACTTCATCATCATTCCTATATATATATATCTATATATAATATCTAGTTAAGCTCAAAATCTATCTATATTTAGAAGAAAACTGTTGAAATGTGAGCAAATTTTTCTCGTACTGATTTTTCATTTTCTCATTAAATTTTCTTTTCTTATATTTTTTCTCATTTTTGTACAAATGAAAATAATAACGTAAAAACTAAAGATGGATTTGAATATTTTTTGTCTGATGATGATGTCTTAGATTATAATTATTAAATTAATTAAGCATAATGAGTCAGCTCTAGTTAGGGCAAGTTGTCTAGGCTTAGTTCAGAGCCTGCGACTTGGGACGGCTTGGTGGCTCTTTGAAATCCGTCCAGCTCCAGTCGGCATAGTGTATGCAGCGACCCAGCTCCTCGGAATACAATTGCGATTGCGGACAATGTTGAAGACGAGCACGTGTACCCTGCTTATCGCACACCCAATATGCCGTGGGATCCCAGAAGTTGCGGAACATGCGATTCACTTCCTCCAGTCCCTGACAGCCGGGTTCGCCATTATGTTCATGGTATTTACGCTTTTGGACGGGTAAGTGAGCGGCAGCGGCGGCGGTAGGCATTTTGTATTATCTGCAGAAACCGGAAGTTCATATTTAGTGATACAATTTCATCACACAAAATGGTTTGGCCTAGTTTTTAAGAATATTTTCTTGAAATATTTCCCTTACCTTTTTTTCTTCTTTGAAATTCAAATTGATTTGAAAAATTTCCGTTGGTAGATAGAATTATTGTCTATTAGTTATTCTGGTGTGTGCTGCTATTCTCACAGCTATTTCACTTCTGATTTGTCATACCGAATCATTTCTCGCTTAAATACTTTTTCCCCGACGCGTCGCCAACGACGCAAACGAAGGCAGAAACGTTTCGCGCAGGGCCTGATTTCTATTAGTAATATGTCTGGGCCAGTACGAACTCGATTTTTTTTATCTGCAACAACACAACACACACATTTTTTTTCGCCATGTTTGCCTTGTCCGCGCCCGCCTTGATCTTGAAACGGAACGGAATATAGCATTCCGAATTGATGTTCATAATCACGTGTAGAATTCGTGCTCGGGGAATACGCTAAACTGTGACCACACTCAGGTAGATATATATACCAATTTTATGCTAAATCAATGAGCAAACATTTGGCGAGACAGTCCAAAATTTGCTTGGCAACAACAGGTGGTCGACAAAGTGGCCTAGAGGCAGAAAAGGCCCTTTTTGAGGGAATGTGAGGGCGAGCGGGGTCACCTAGGTCGTTTGCTCTGATATTTAAAGATTTGCCAACAGCTCGCTAGGGCTTAGCACGCTCGAGATTTATGAAATACGTAATCGCAATCATAATCTCATTGCGATCACGCCGTTGACGTATGTTTTTTTAATCGTTTTTGGGGGGCTCGTCATCAAGAAACTTTTGCTAGTCAGTAATTTTCCCCCGCTAAGGTTTCGTTCGTGGTGGTGGCGGCGAGGGTTTGCTCACCTTATCAGCAGACGTTTAACAACTGGCGGCAGGTTAATGCTACTCGATGCTTTGTAGGCGTGTAAAACAAACCATTGTGGTGAGGGCACGTGATAGGCAAGTGGGCTGCAGATCTTAATGAGGGCATAGCGATCGGAAATTGGCAAAAGTTAAATGAATTAGTTGTTAGATTACGTCAGTCGCAAGGGTCTAATTATGCCAGACACACGTGGTTAGCTGGTGGTCGGCCTCAAAGTCATTCTAGAAAGTGAGAAAGTGCGGCACGAGTTTTGAGTTATAAATATTTTGTAACATTTACAGAGAGAGAGGGAGAGTGAGAAGGGTCAGACTTTGTTCTATGCAATATGACGCTTTTAGTTAGATAGCTAATCTGACCATTTCTCTCGAACGTTGTTGTCGTCTCTGTGACGTCTGATGAAATTTGTGTGTTATTTGTCTGTCTGTAAATCGAGTTGTTTGTCTAGAACGATGGGTTCAAAAGGAAGGTTGAGTCGAGCTTTGAATATTGAATGGAAAAAAATGTCTGCCATAATGTCATTTGATATCTCTCTGTCTGACTTGTGTTATCATTTAAGTGGAATTTTGAAATTGCATGGTTTTTAAAGTTTAAACAAAAGGCCTAGCCCTAATAGAGGAAGTTCTGAACTCCAGACATGGAACCTCCTCACAATACAGAGTCCAACGATAGCAACAGCAATTTCGAGAGTTTCGCTACGCCATTAGATAATAGAAATTGCCACACAGAAAATTACGTTAGCTTCACGTGAATTTGCGCGATATGAGCTATAAATAAATTGATGATTAGTTGGTTGGCATAAAAAAAGAGACTTTTTCGCTTTGTAGTTGGCGTTTTGTTTATTGCTGGAGGAGAAGGGCTACACCGCCCAATACCCATTTAGCTGGACGCTCGCGTGTCTTGAGATTGAAGGTCCAGACATAAGTGTTGCCACGCGATCTACCAGAAAGGGGGGCAAAACACGTTAAGAGCTAGCTTGAGGTAAGAGGTGCGAAATCACGTGCTTACCTGGTCTTGTATAGCGGACACTCGTAAATGCGTTGCAGCTCTTGTTTCTCCTGGACAATAGACTTGATATAGATGACGGGCATGGCGCATAGTAATTCCTTGGGATGCAGCGAAACAATGGAATTTAGCTGGCAATCCCAACTGGCACCATCCATATATATTTCATGGACAAAAGCACCCTCCATGGGTGGCAGACTAATTAAGGATATCAAATGTTACAGTTGGAGTCTCGCTGCTTTTAAGTAGACTTACGTTACATCGTCTTTTTGCTTCTTGGTTACATCGCAACTAATCAACATGCGATCCAGGGGTAGATCATGTTTGCGTGCACTCTCCTGCATGATGGCAGTAAGAAAACTTTGAGGATTAAATAAACCCCCCAGCCAGATGACACACGGAAGCTTGAAATCATTTAGCCAACCGGCTAGTTCTTTGATGCGATGCAGGAGGTCGGCAAACCAAGCCTGAAGGCCCAAATTGCTGGGATAGGCCAATTGGGCCCAGGCATCGGGCACATGATCATAGAAAATGGCATGATCCAGACGTTCCATCTCCTGGGTTATTGTTAGTTCTCCCCTCAGGCCTAGCATAAGTTCACGCAGCGAACGTTTGATCTCTCGTATGAGAGCATTCATGCGTTCGCACTCTTGCAGGGCGACAACCACAAACGGAGTCTTGCGTTCCACACGATTTAGCAGGGCCTCCAAATTGAACTCATCCTGCAACTTGTCGAGGAAGTCATCGATCATAATCTTAACCAGCTCCTCGCGCGGTGCTCCACAGTGTGAGCTCAGCTCGGATTCACGTGGCTGCAGCTCGAAAATGGTACGTAACAATTGTTCCGAGGCCGTGGTAAGAAAACCAATTTCAGCATTTGGATGCAGGCCATAGAGCAGAGGAGATTCCTCGGGTAGCATCTCGTTAACGTAAGCGTGATAGCCATCAAAGTCTAGATTTGGCGGAGCGGGAAACCCAGGACACAGCTCGAAGTCACCATCAATGAGATCTTGTTGCAGTAGCTCCTCCAAATAGGTCTGACACAAGCGACGATCCCAATCGTCGGTGATGTGACCGCCATACATAATCTCACCAAAGAGATACCGCAAATCCTCGAAAGGTATGCGATTGCTGTTGTGCTCCAAATAGTTGTGCAATACATTCGCCGAAATGGTCAAGTCACCTATATTAAAGGGATACACTTTGTTCCAGCCCTGAGGACCGAATTTGCGTCGTTCGCCGGCCACCGAATGGAAATAGCAGAGGGCAAAGAGTATGGACTTAAATTCCGCTTCCTGGGTGCATGTTTCCAGGACATCCTGGGAGAAATTATCCCATGCCTTATGTAGATTGGCTGCCATCCCGGCGGGCGGTTCATTCACGACTTTGAGCGAAGACTCCAGTATGCCCTGCGGTATGATGTGATACTGAGGATCGGGAGCTGGTTCAGCGCTGATGAAGAGGCGAAAATTGGATTCGCCGTCCGTCTCACTCTGCAGCACAATGCGTTCGATTAGTTTCTCCAAAGTGGGCAACCAATTGACAACCAAATGGATATTCTGCAAAATTACCCACTGCCGACCCGAGTCCAGGGCCTGCTGGATGGCCTGTTCGGCTAGCGATTCCTGTCCCTGACCCAGCGAAATGTTGATTAGAGTGCCAGCTTCTGAATGAAAGCCTTGCTTTTGCCCATATCGCTCCACATCGCGTATGGGATCTACTCCGGGTGAGAGTATAAAAAATGCTGGAGTAGCTGAATTCAACTCCTTAAATATGGCCATAAACGAGGGCGTCTGTTCCTCTGCATAGGGACGACCCATGGTTTGTTCCACAAACTGCCGCATGGCATAGGTCATGCGATCTGGACGCAGGGCACGGATTATGCATAATTTTTGCAAGGGAGTCCGATGCTTCCACTCACCAGGAAATGCTTCCCGTTCAGGTGTATCGCTGGCCATGAATTTGCGCCAACGTTTTGTGTAGTTTTCCATGTCCTTGTCGATGCCATAGAAATGCTCAATCAGGGTCAATGATTTGATGCCACCCCACGCACTGCGTCCCACGAAATCAAGCGGCGACAGAGTATTTGGATCGTGGGGATAACGCAACAAGAAATCTGTCTCATCTTTGGCCACCTGTTCGGCGGCAATTAGAATTCGCAGCGTCATGTGTGAGGTGAAGGTCAGTTTGTCCGCTTCGAATAATCCCCTCAGGGTATAGCGATAGGTTTGTAGAGTAATCGAGTCCACCAGATGACCCACTCGCTTCTCATAGCTCTTGCAGTCGGTTGGAGCCACGGCAATGGCCTGGCGAAAGACATGCATAAAGGATTTAAGTGAAAACTTGTAGATGGGATCGATGCGACTCAAATCCGTGAGAACAAAATATAAAATAGCTGCCCGTTTGGCTGCCGATCTATAGATGTTCCTGGTCTCATCAATCTGCAAAGTGGTCAGACGTGCCTCCTTCACTTTGGCCTCAATTTCGTCCACTGTTCGCTTGGTATTTTCCAGATTCAAGACCAAAGCATGATCATCGAGAACATTCTCACCCGCCGATGCCAAGCGGGCCAGCAGTTCATCCTCTAAGGCTTTTAGTGAGATTTTAAATTTATTTTGCTGCACCGTGACCTCTGTTTTCATCAGCTCCAAATCCGGCCTCTCGATTTTGACCACTTCCGCCAACAGTTGCTCCTCCAGACCATCCGGTGTCACAGTAAAGTTAATCAATGTCGTCTGCGCCTGCATTTCCGGCTTGTAGTGCGGATTCGCCACCTTGGTGTGCAAGATGAGACGGAAATTTGCATTGAATTCGATTTCCTTGTCTCCGATACGCAGATAGCGTCCCTTTTTGATCAATGCCCGACTGAGCAGAGGTTCCAAGACTGTGTCCATTGTTTCCTCGATTTGCTCTATCAAAACCGTGTCGCCCGCTGAAATGGACTTCTCCAGGGACTCCAGAAAACCACGCTGATTAAGACGCAGGACAACTAAAGAGGCACCAAAACGATTCTTAATCCATTTAATGCCTTGCCTAAAAAAAAAATCTAAATTAATAACCACAATCTTCTTTCTCTTTGCTACTTACAGCTGCGGATCAATCATAAGAGGCCAACGCGTTGAATGTTGTAAAATGGTTGCATTCTCCGTGGACATGCGATCCATGGGCAAACCCTCATTGTTCCATGTAGCAATTTGTGCATCATCCGAGAAGAGAGCCAATGTATCCACACCCTCGGTATGCGGTATATGCGGCTATATGAGTAGGACAAGAGTTCAGTCAGTCAGTCATGGAATTTACTTTTTGCTGGGGGACTTGACTTACATCGATTTTACGAAAATTCGGTAGCCACATTTTGTGTTGCAACTCCTCACGATAGCGACGCGTAAAGCAGCCCACGTACGACAGGAAGGAGGAAATTAACAGTATATCTCCAGGTAGTGTGCCAATTTTAGCTTGTAAACTAAAACGTTTGAGACAATGAGAACGAGCGAGAGGAGGAAAGATGAGACGCCGACAAAGAGGAATGTGTCGAGTGGCTGTGTTGGGTTCAAGTCAAAGTGGGAGGGGGTAGTGGGGCATAATCTGCCGCATTTGGTACTAACAAATCGTATAAATTACAAGAGGGCAGGCATCCTGCCTGAAGGTTCAGACGCCTGAGCTTCCGTTTTTTCTTCTTTTTTTTTTTGTGTTTTTTTTTGTAGTTGTGCTTCCTATACTGCATTTAAATAAGGGGGAAATTGAAAAAATAATGATGTCGAACCAGGAGGAGGTTGCTACTTGCAACTTGTTGTTGATCCTTCTACCAGTTGCGAGCTGCCCACATCCACACAGCTCTTGCTGACATTGTGGAGGAGGATGGATGCCATGGCATCTTTGAGTAGCTCGTATAACTTATTAGAAATTTGCTGCATGCCAACTATTATTGAAATATTTCTTCTCCCATTTTAGATCCACTTTATGACTTAATTTGATGCGAAACTAGCATAAAATAATTTTCAATTAGTCTCTTCTCTACTCTTTGGCTCAGTTAAAAATGCATACATACTTTCTTTCTCAAGTGATTTATGCTTAGTAATTGAATAAGTAACTAAACATAAGGATATGCCGACTCTTTTATACACTCTCCAATCGATTTAAGTTAGGCAACTCAATATCAGGTTTTTCATACGCACTGTGGACAGTTTTGTGAACTTTGGCATAATTTTCTTTTCAGCCTTAATAATCTTGAGTTAATTAATTTGCAAAAAAAATGTTAAATTATTAAATGTATAGAAAAAAAGAATTTGTGCTTTATCATCATCATTGTTTTCAGAAAGCTATAGACTTTGTTCACAGAAATGAAACCCTTTGAGTTTAAAATAGTTTATAGTTTTATAGTTTAAAAGTACTACAATGAAGAAATATATATAAAAGAGCAGATAGGTAGTTGCTGTTATGGCTAGTTAGTTATTCGTAGCATACTTTTGGGAACTACGAATTGAAGATATAATTTATTTTTATTAAACGAGAACCATTATCTAGTTAATATTACTTAAAAAATTGTATAAATGATAGAGTGCTTGGTAAAACAACAAAAACAAAGAAAAAGCCTCTTGAATGAAAATGTTGAAATATATTTTACAAATATTCATAGTGTGTGTAGTGTGTTGTGTATGTGTGAGTGTTTATGCGCGTGAATGTATGTATGTGTAATAATTGTTTTGAAGAAATATTCTTGTAAATGTTTTGGTCAAATACCTGTCAAGTGACATAAGAGCATTCTCATTCAGAGTGCAGACAATATTTTTGAAAAAGCATTTCTCTCTACCAATAACAACAATGCCAACAACAGCAAAGTACATAAACAAATAACCCAACATCCTCTTGTGCAATGTATCTGTGTGTGTGTGTGTGTGTATTGAGTATTTTTGTGCTTGGTTGTGTGTGTGTGTAATGTCATTGTCAAATATGTAGAAATTTATATGCAAGTCATACACACAAGCCCGCACACACACATACAGCCATTTGGGTGCAATTTGTTGTTGTGAGTCAAATTATATTTTCATAAATATTTGAAAATTCTTAAAATTGTATGTGTGTATGTAGGTAAGTCTCTATACATACTTACATATATACTAATATGTTTTATATTCATTTTTCGAAATCGTCCAAAGGCTATTTGCTCCTTTGCCAGTGCATTGTTGTTGCATACGTATGCATTAGATTGCATTTGTAGAAATTTTTTATTTTCATATCTCTCTCTCTCTCCCTTTCTGATGCACCCCCATAAAGTCTTTCCAATGTGAAATTCCTTTCTATCCTTGCCTTTCTCTGTACTCAGAGTTATTTAGGTGCGAAAATGCAAGAGCCCTTTTGCTTTTGGTTCTTCTTTTGTGGATTTTGTCGATTTTTATCCCCTTTTACCTGGCTAACACACACAAACACTCACACACATATACACTCAGTCAATTGAATTTCAATGAATTGTATCCGCTAGTCAAGCAGGTGTGTGTGTGCCAATTGAGGCAGCTGGCCAACAATTTGCCATTGACATCAATATGAATTTGATTAAGTTTATATAACTGGTATATGGCATTTGGCATACATTTGGCTTGTATGTTGCATGTAACTTGATTGGTTGGTTGCCTGTATGGTTAGTTGGTCGACTTGTTGGTGGTTAATATAATTGACAGTGGTTTCCATAACCAAATGCATGCCCATTCAAACGGAAATAGGCAATTGGTTGACCAATGCCCAAAAGGTGGCAATGGTAATGCTCAGATGCATTTGATTAACAATGAAGCGGAAAAGTAGGCAATATTAAAATTTAAAGCGGAGAACCAAAGTCTCATTTAGGTAATTTCTTAAAACTTTAGGCTTTATTCATTTACTGAGAGAGGCGGTGTTTTTTATTGACGCGAAAGGATTCAAAATATCTTTAACATATATCCTGTTGTCTTTGGTCTGCAACAAGTACAAAAGCTTCTGGACCAAAACCTTTTAAACGCCGAAATGCTTTTAGACGCCCTTTTCTTTCAGTTTCAGTGATATTGTAGTTGAGATTAAAATGTTGAAAACTTCATTTCAATTTCGAAAAAACCTTTTCAGAGACTTTTCAATGATAAAAACAAAAGGTATATTGACTTAATTCAATGGTTAAATGCATTAGTGTGTCTTTAGATTGACAGTGGACTGCGTCGGAATGCCATTTGTACAATTTTAGTCAATTGTCGAGTCGCAATGAGTTTTTTTGTTCGTGTCGAGGGTCGAGAACCTGAACAAAATTGGGAGAAACAGCCAGAACAGAGACAGAAATGGGAGCAAGTAAATAAAATTTACGGCCTTTTGTTGCTGTGTGGTGTCCCGCAAGTCAGCAAAATGGTGGCAGCTAGCCAGTCAGTTGGCCAGCCACCTTTAACTGCCATTTCATTCCATTCAAGAGGACGAGGGGAAAAGAATGGGAATCAGACTGGGACTGGGGCAGGTTGTGGAAAGGCAATTAAAGCGATTGCGGGCGCACACGGAATGTAAATTAAATTTAATAATTGATTACGCATAAATGCGACGCACTCACTCACTCACTCACTTACCTTTGGATGGACTCGCGCCAGCGTATATTCTCATTGGAGAGACCGTGTATCAGGCGATGCGCCAAATCGATGGTAAAGGCAGTTTTATCCGCCTCCTGTTGGCATTTTTGCTTTTCGGCCACTGCATGCTCAAATTCAGCTTGAATTTCGGCCAATTTGGCCTCCAAATTGTTGATCTTTGCCTTAAGATATTGCAAACGTTCGCGGGCCTCTAGCAATTCCTGGTGTGAGTCTTGCAGAGCCTGCTGCTTGGGACCGACAATCAGAAAGACCTGATGGTAGCGATGCAAATTGATGACCCAGGCGCAAAGGCCAGCAGCGGCCACAGACTTTTGTACTACTTTATCGGGATTGAATTCAGGATCCTATCCCAAAAGAGAGGGAGAGTAAATCGTCGATTTCGTTTATTTTGCCTTGCTACTTGGCTTACCTTAAGATATTCCTGCAATGTTTCAATTATATTTGGATGTATATTGTCCTTGTTGTAGTTGAGTAGATCATTGAGAAACTGATCGACACGAACCATCATCAGCTTGGCTGCCTTCCAGCTGCGTTCTCTTGGGATTTTGCCATTTGTGGCCAATAGAACCATGACAGCAGCACACACATTGATGACCGCCTTGGGGGGTGATCCGAATGACTTTAACTCGGTTAAATTGTTTTTGTTCAACGTATTGAGAGCAGCCTGTGCTGCCACCAGAGCGGGTTCAGCCTGTCTAAGATCCTCTTCACACATTTTCGTTTTGATCGAAACATCTTCCTCGATAATGCGTACGCGTTTCTCCTCCTCCGAGGCTATGAAACGTTCCCTTTTCACCTTTTCACTTTCCGCGCTGACAATCACAATCAATTTATCAGCTGCGGCATTTTTTGCTGCCAATTGGACTTCCTGTATGGCCAGTTGATGCTGGTCATGGCGGAAGAGAGAATGATTTTGGTTTTTTTTTTTTTTAGACAACTTTTAGAACAAAACTCAAACCTTCGAAAAAGAAAAGCCAGATGAAAAACTTTTGATGAAAATAATTAAAGCTCAGGCACGCTGGCTCAATATTTACACGGCGCAACTTTCCAGCACAAATTGCGGTCAGTGACTAGAGGAGGGGCGTAGTGGGCGGTGTGGGGGCTGTGAAACTGAAGTGCCTCTTGTTCAATACAAACGAATTCAATTTAATTCAATTAGTTTAAATAACATTTGGCTGCCTCTCACTTGCTCTCTCTAGCTTTGTGGGTCTTTCTCTTGTTAGTATTCGAAATAAATGCGTAACCGGAAACGGCGCTAAAAATTCAAAGAATATTCTCAACTTGTGTCCCAAAAGTGCCTTCCGCTTTGTCCACACACTCACACTTATTGGTTTTCTCGTTCCTTCGTCTGTGTTGCCATGGCAAATGGTGAGCAGATTTGCTGCAACAACAATTCAATTAAACGCACTAATTGAATGGCAGGCGGATTGGTTCACGGATCGAATAGAGTGCGCTTGTCGCGTTGTCATTGCAAGAAGTTGTATCGATCAATTCTATACCCTAAAAGTTTACGAAAAATTTCTAAAGACGACTACAAATTAAATGTGTTTAATTTAGTTGCATACTTTTAGGCACTGCTGTTTGAAATTGGTAAATATCTTTAGATATTTGGTTTGTAAAAACTGAATTGGACTGATTTTACTTCTCTTAAAAGAAAAAATCTGATTCAATTTTATCAAATTCTCTTTAAGCTTTTAGGAACTTTTTGGAAATACTCTTAAGTTCTTAAGAAGTAACCACAATGAAGAATAGTGTCTAATAAGGAAATCAAGTAGCATTTCATAAAATAGTGAGTTCCTATATATCTATATTTGTATTGTAAGTTACTATAATTTAACTATGTCAGATCCTAGCACCACCGTTATCTCTCTATGTGGCCTATCCAGGGTATATAAATGCATCTCCCTCTTTCTTCCCCTTTCTCTGCTCTCACTCGCTGTTTTTATATATACATATGTAGATAGTACATGCATATAGCATAAAGTGGGGCTCACCGCATTCACATTTTATTTGCATGTGGCAACCTACCTGACCCATCTGTCGGTGCGTGTGTGTGTGTATGTGGCATTCAGTTTTGTTCTCTGTTCATCATTTACTCACCTTTAATGTGTCCACCTGACGCGCGCACTCGGCCAGCTTGGCCATGCCACTCTGGAGTCGTGCAATGCGTTCAGCGAACTCTCCATTTTTGTCCACCAACAGTTTGCGGTAGAGGAAAATGTATTCGAGAAAAGTTTTTGGGGTCGTGTAGTTGTAGCGTTTTTCATTCTGTAGATAAATTTTCGATATCTGATTCACGGTCCCATGGACGTAGGCCATAAAAATCCCAATGGGTGGCACCAGACCGGGCTGCGTGCATGTGAGAAAATGTAGCCGGAGGTCAGTCTCAGTGGTCCACACAGAATGAAGGCTTTTTGTGCTGGTAGTGGAGGCCTTAAAGCCTCCATTCTGTGTGACAGGTTTCAGTTGTAAATTGTGCACGACAGATGCATAAATAAATGGACAAACCTAGAGAGAAAGAGATAGAGAGAGAACTGTTAAAGGAATACAAACCTCCAAAATGTTACTGATTTCGTTGAGAAATTTCTGTGATACAGATTCCAAAGCACTTTTTGGCCACTCGTGAAACCAATCGATAGCCGTTCTACTAATAATTGCTGGAAATTTTCGGGCACGCACTCGCAATGTTTGACCAACTGGTGAGAAGCAAAGTACGACTTTTAGCAATCTTCGTACTTTCTCTACAAAATAACGCCAACAGTTCTCTTTGGTGTCCAAATTGCCGCTCTGCTTCACCTCATTCCTAATGCCGTTTACAATTGTGTCCATTTGATCGTCATTGAAGAGATCGGGAATTTCACCCGATGCAAGGAGATCATTGATCAGCATTAGTATCGATTCATCGGGTATTTGAGCATCCGAAATGAGAAAGACTGAAGCTAGATTTTTTAGGCCAACTTTCATATAGAGTGTGGCTATTTCTTCTCTCATATCGAGCAAACCAAAACCGCGTTTTATCTGAATTTGCGAGACACTCAGCGATGAGATAAAGGCCGCCAGACGAGCCAACGTTTGTTTGCCTGAGCCGCCTACTCCAATTAGCAGAGCATTGCCCCTCGGACTCTCCAATATGCGATTAATTCTGGCAAATAAATCGCAAATATTAAGAACAATTGGAAATTGAAATAATCAATATTCCTACTAACCGACAGACATGTATCATGGCATCTTCAAAGAGTACCAGATTCATATAACCCACAACCTCATTGTAACTGGCCTGTGCCTCTAGTAAAAGTTGATATAACGATTCCCAGTTCTTCAAGGGCATATACTTTTGATCCACCAGCGATTGAGAAAAGTGACTGTAGATTAAGGGCTCGGCAAATACAAATTCCTCGTCAAAATCCTCGAAATCCTTTTTGAAGATATCCCGTATGGAGGATTTGAAAGATTTGATATCATACAGATCGACCAGTCGATCGTGATAGACCCGATAAGCCTCGTGCACATAGAGACGGATTAGCTCAGAGGGTTTACTGCATATGGTGCCACCATAACTAGCCGCTTGACCAGAACTCGGTGCTCCCACACTATTCATGAGTCCCTGATAGATGCTGGTGAGATCTCGTAAATTGAAAATGTAATGGAACTTTACTGCCGTTGGCAGAAAGGCGTATTCCACACGGCGATGCAGGGCAATGCCAACACGTACCAATAGATTGCCTATCGAACGTATTTCCTTGCTAAAACCCTGAGCAGGATGCTCCAAATGATTATTTAAAATACTACTGTAGATATAATGGAGAGTCTCCTCGCCCGGAGTGGCCACCGAGAATACACAAAAGTGACGCTGCAGCCGGGGATCGATGGTGAAAGAGCCAGCTGTAGGATTCATGCAGGCTGCAAACTGGCAGTGTCTTATATCCTTCAATTGTAAACGCTGACGATCGTACCTACATAGGGGGCAAGAGAAAGGAAAAGGCAAATAGAAAATAAATGAACGTTCTTTTACAAATTACAAACCATTGTCTGTAGTCCATGAATTGACGCATTATGGTATGCGGCTGCACTGTACCGTAGGCATCCACTTCGGGCATATTGAGATCGTTAACGAAATAGATGAGACGCCTTTTGGGCCCACTGGGGGCATAGCATCGGCCCGATTTCTTCTCCAGAGGGCCATCTAACATTTTCTGGAATATCTCGGACGTGGTATAGAAGTTGAAATGAGTTGCCTGCACAGTGGTCAGCATTGGCGATGTCGACGACGAAGACTTGCGACGTATGCTAGCCACTCCTGGAGTTGTTGTTGTTGACATCGGGTTATTCAGAGGTGCTGGCTGTTGCTGTTGACTGTCGTTGACAGCTGTCACAGCGATTTCGAGTAGCTCCTGGTCACTGGCATATTTGCTAAAGAGCTCACGAAAGATGGCGCCCTTGCCGCAGCCGGAGTTGCCTACCAGCATGCAGCCCAGATTGCGGTCAATGAGCAGCTTGAGGAAATAGGCCAGACGTGTGGTCTCTGCAGTTGAAATGAGCACGTTCTACACTCCCCCCCCGAAATGAGGCAGGGCAGGAACAGGGACATGGGTAGAGAGATGAATTGGTCTTGCTAGTATGCATGATTAGTTTACCTCTTTTGGGGCACGCACACTCACCTGCAATGGCATCTCGGGATCAATTTGTACTCCATCCGGTGGCTGCTCTTGGGCAGCCATTTCGGACCATGACTGAAACTTTAATGTCTGCACATTCAAATGATAGTCGAATACGGTGCCAACGTTTGGTAATTTAACATCCTTGAATTCACCCGTCCACCACTTGTGAAATTCGCGATGCCAGTCAATAATTAGATCCTGATGCAATGCCGAACCAAAGCTCCAAACGCTTGCATATACGAAAATCGTCTCGAGGGCCAGTTCGGCGGATTCATGCGAAAGTTCACCATGATGCAGGCTATGTGGATTGATGCCAGCTTTCGGTCCATCCATACGGCCATCGGTTGAGCCATTTGTCCCATTCCCATTTGTGTCCAGCAGACATTCGAGTAGGTGACAGGTCATTTGTATCATGGCCATGTCCGTGATGGGTGTGATGCGCCGAAAATCTCGATGGCGCTGCATCAAACAGGGAAAATATTTCTCAAAGAGGGTGGTCAGAATGCCTCTCTCAATCATGTCCACACGAGTTTCCAGCCAAGATGAGACATACCTAATGGAATTGAATGCAAATTAAACCACCATACTATAAGTACAACTACTCACGGTGACCAGCCAAGATCCTGTGGATTAATATAGAGAATTCCCGCTCTCGAGACAGTGGCTGGTGTGGCTGCCTTCAGGTGTCCAACTTCGAATAGCAGACGCATCTCTCGTTTCAATGAAATTCTCTCATTGCTAGCCAATGTCAAGATTTTGTTGTCGTCCATCAATGTATTGAGACTCTCAATCCACATGGGATCAATGTCACCATCGAGGACTATCCACTTGGGATTACCCGGCGGCATATTGGCCTGATCTCTCATTATCGAAGAGAACAAACCATCTTTCCATTCGCGTGTCGTGGGATTCACTATGCCAAAGAGCTCATCATTCGATAGAGCCTTTGGATTGAGGACATTGCACACTGGCTTCATTTTCTGTATGCGATAAGTTTCACGTAATGTTTGCCAGATTTTGGTCTTGCCAGTGCCGGCATTGCCCACAATGAATACCGAATGACGGACATCGAGAAGCTCCTGCAATTGCACCACTTTCATGAGAAAACCCTCCTCGGGCTGTAGTTTAATTTCATTAACCGCCCGCCTAATGGTCTTCTCGAACTCAAAGACACGCTTTCGCGGCACATCCAGGGCCGGAAAGAGATCACCAATGAGACCCATAAATATGGGAACATCCTCAGTCACAATTTTCGGTATATTAAAGTCACGCAATGCCCGCATTAACACCTGATCCTCTGGCCGACTGTGGTCATCGCGCTTTAGTGTGCCAGCCACCACAAGAACCGATTTGATGGCCCTGAGTCCCCAATCGTAGTGATCCTGCTTTGACAGCAGCTGCTTGCACAGCATGTACAGTGTGATAAATTTACGTGCCAGCAGTCTGGCATCTTGGAAGCCCTCTGCCATTAACATAATCTCACAAATCAAGGCAAAGTCCGGCACAATCATGGCGCATGGACGAAACAATGTTTTCAGGTTCTCTGGCAATTCAGCTCGACCGGCATACCCAGGATTCATTGTGATAAAAATGCCAACCGACGACTCCAGCGAAATGCTCTCGCCCATAAAGATAAATTGGGTTTTATGCATCTGTAAACAGAAGCAGCAGCCAGCCAACCAAGTCCAGGTTGCAAGTTCCCGTTCCAGAGAAATGTAATCAATGTGCAGCGTGGAAAATAGGGGAAAAGAAAAGGAAAGGCAAGGCAAGGCATGAAAGGAAAGCGGCAAAATCAATTTGCAAGCAAAAACGTAGTCGACAGTGGTCGGTCGCACCTTTATCGCCTCCTGTATGGTCTTCACCTGAACGGCCACCACGGAGAGAACCTCAACAGAGATGCGATTGAACTCGTCAAAGCAGCCCCAGGCACCGGTCTGGGCCAGCCCTTTGTAAATGTTGCCGCAAGATTTGTAGTCCATTTGCTCCGAACAGTTGAAGACATAAACCATTACGCCCAGTGCCCGTCCCAGGTCTTTGGTTGTTTCAGTTTTTCCCGTACCAGCCGGTCCAGCGGTTGCACCGGCCAACCTCAGCCTCAGTGACTGTCATGTGGGCGTTGGAGTAGAGAGGGGATGGAGAAATGGGCATATGTAAATTACAAGCAACATTTATTTTCCCACTAACGAGTTGTTTAATTTGCTGAGAAAGCTGAGAGCGAAGGCGTTTCCTTTCATTTTGCATCGTGTTGCCTTGTAAAACAATCTGAAACTCTACCAAATTGATGGCCAGAGTTCCGTTAGCTTTGTTTTTTTTTTATGGTGTTTGTTTTGGCTGGATGCATTTGGTTTCATTTTACCAAAAGAATGCACAATTTTATCATTCTCAATATTTTACAGAATATTTCATTTTTGGTCAGTAAAAAAGTGATAATTGGTAATTGGTATACAGCATAAGGGTTTAAGCTATTTAATGAAAGCTAAAACAATTTTTTTCTTTTTATGTAGGCCAAATAAACAAATTTTTCATCAGAATAGGAGTCAACGGATTTCGTGTCATGACTTTGTAAAAGTTACGAAATTTATAAATATTAAAAAACAATTGAAATTTTAATGGAACATCGTCAGGTGCTTGTCTCAATTTAAAAGAAAATAGATTCACCCTCTTTTGCTTAGCCATTTATATCTGTCCAGTACACACGGTCATTGACCAATTTTTCTCTGGCTCCCTTAAATTTAGACTCGTTTTGTAGTCTAAGCAATTGACCGTCCATTATTAAAGAATACGTCAAACCAATTTTCTATATTTTGTATACGAGTATTTTTTAAATCTCTTAAATCTCTCTCTCTTTTATTTTCTTTTCTCGTTCTTTAGACAACGATTTTGCTGTCAATATTTTAGCATGAATATCTTTTGATAGTGTAAGCATACTATTTATCAAATATCTTTTTTATCTATCAGAATTGGTTCATAATTAGTAAAGAAATTTAATATAATTGTCAGCTTAAAGCAGAAGAATTGTTTAAAGTTTAGCAGCAATCACTTATTTGAGTGTAAAATTGGCGACATTTCAAGGGTAGAACAAGCAAAAAAAGCTCCCCTAATTGCCCGAGACAAATAACAGATATTTAACTTCCGGTTGTTAAACACATACACTGACAATGGCCTTTTGTTTCAATGTACACCTAGACCTCGCTTTGCGTCGTTTCGTTTTGCGTTTTTTCGAAGTTGCGTCGCTGCTTTATTAGTACTAATTTTCACTGTGCGTCGTTAAATTCTCGTTGATGCGTTGTTTAATCAGCCATTGTAGCAACGCCAATATAAACTTTTACCAACATTGCCTTTGCATTTTTGTCAGTTTTACGTTTTTCAACATTGACATCTAGCTTACCTACTTCTGTTTATAATTGCGTCTTGCTATCAAAACTCGGGGAAGGTTTAGTAGAAATGTTCGTAGAACAGTGTTTATCCTCCAAACAAATTTCAAAAGCGATGGGCTTGATTGACGAAGCAATGGAGAATTTTGATAAAAAACGATCCTGACAATGACAGAAGTTTTTTCAACTGCTACCAAGAAATTTATTTAAATTTACAAAAAAAAGCTATTCACCAAACTCTGGACGAATTTTTGGTGAACGAAGCCACTAAAAACTCATAAAGATCAAATATTTTATTAGGTTATTTTGATTTAATGGAAGCAGTTTTTTTTTAATGAATGAATGGAATAACATTTTTGTTTTTAAATGTTTACTTTGTTCAATTTTTCTTTCTAGAAATTAGTATTTTCATAGCCCGGGAACCTATCTTTGATCTTTCCATGGTTGCTGTAACAACTCGCAATTTATAGTTTAATTATACTTTATTTAAATATTAATTTATTCTTTAGTTCTTTGTACATCTACACTTGTTCGCTGTCACTCTTCAAAAATCCCCGAGCGTTACCACTTTACGTCCGATATTTCTTCGATATCCGTTATCGGTCTGGCAGGGTTGCCACAGTTGCCTATAGAAAATCTTAATTCACTTTGCGTCGTTTCAGTTTGCGTCGTGTTTTTTTGGAACGTATCCCCAACGCAAAGCGAGGTCTAGGTGTATTTGCATTTAATTATTTAAAACGCAATCGAGTAACTAATGTGCATATTGTGACGGATTTCCGCTATTAAAAGCATTAACGCCCATCTCAAGGTTAAATTTTATATCGATTTCAATCACTTACCTGAGTCAGAGTGATGTAGCAACGATCGGTGAGTGGTGTGATGACTAGACGTGAAGTATTGCCAAGATACTCGTAGGCATAACGAAATTCAGCATCGCAAATGTTGGCAAAGCAATCCTCTTCGCCGCGGCTAAGGGCACCACGGCCACTACTTGAACTACCGGCCTGGTCATCATCCCAGCGATGTCTAAGTTGGCTTTGCCATTGAAAGGCCAATGAGTTGTCGACCTTGGATGAAATGATTTTACCCACCACATCTCGCGAGTGGACATCGATTGTGCATATGGTCATGATCTTTTGACGATCGCCAGGGGTTAGCTCGCCCAGCAATAAATTGATCAAGGCATTAAGCTGGGCCATTTGTCGTTTGTGCAACTCTTTCATCACGCCCTCATAGCCCTCTTCCATGTTGGCAAATGAACGATTCACATCCGCTGTCCAACTGATTTGGCTGCAGCAGAGGGCCACCTGGGCTGGCCAATCGTAGAGCCACAATTCGCGTGGCTTCTCCCCAAATGCATGCAATGCCCGGCGAAAGAGTTCATGCAGAGTGCTTCGCATTTGATAGATAATGGCCCGTAGCCAGAGTTCAACACGACCACTGCATTCGATGAAGATCTGCCCGCCTCCAGTTTCGCCCACAAAAGGTACATACTCATCATTCTCCTTGGAGTGCATACCAACGGCATGAGTGGTATTCGTTTCGTATTGTAGCCTGAGTATGGAATCGAAAAGCTTGATCAAATGCCGATCAATCACTTGTGGATTATTGCCATTTGAAAGTATGTCTAGGAGATCGGCTGATGAAATGAAATAGAAACGGGGAAAAGCCAAACGCTTCGTCTCAAGGTAATCATTTAAGGCCTTTTCGCATATGGCCAGACGCTGCTGCAATTGCAACAGTTGGGCCAGGATATCGGTATGCTGCAGCACAACCTGCATGACGACACGAACTTGACTGACCTGAGCCAGAAGCTGCGTGAAATCGCGATCAATTTGCTCAAAGTTCGCTGCCTCTGCCGGCAATTGGGCTCGTATGTCGGCCGATCCAATGAAAATGCACTCCAAGTAAATCCATTTCCGCTGAACCTCAAACCAATTGCCAATCAAATTGTCAATGCCACTGAGAACACGCTGCCAATGATTGAGTTTGTCCAACAGATATTCAATATGCTTGGATGTGGATATATTCTGCAATTGCATTTGATTGTCATCCAATGTTTCAATTAGTTCTTCGGATACTTTGAGCAATTTTATATTGCAACGTGTATGATGGTCTTCCAATTCGAACTCCAAATGGGACCAAATGGCCCTTATGTCATCTAGAACTTTGGTGACTGTCATCTCTTTAATGGCACGATCCACAGTGTTTTTAATATCCTCCTCGTGATGATGCAGTTTCAGTGTAAGCAATTCGGCCAGACTGGTGGACGAATTGCTTTTGTATCTCATCTAAATGTGGAATCAAATTGTATAAACGTATGTCATTTGAATTTGGGAAGTCTGTTGTTCAATTCGAGTTTCTTGTAAACATATCACATTTGATTTGTGTACCGGTGTTTTGGGGGGTGGTGGAAGCCAGTGGCAACCGCCAGATAAGTGCCAAAATCGATGTACATGAATGTATTAATTAATACCAAGATTGCCTCGTTTGGCTGGCCAAGCAGAAGGCAAGCCTTTGTTTAATAATACACGCATTATGACCATTTTGATTATTGAAATGGCCATAAGCTAGATATGCACCAAATAATCGAAATAACTCATTACAATGTGTCTTCATTATGTTATCCGGTACAAGCAACAACTAGAAACTAAACACCTTTGTTGCTTATATGTGTAAGGCCTAATTAAATTTGAAATTAGTTAAGCTTGAATTTTCACTTACGAGCGTTTTCATTTCATGGTGTTCATTTAGCTGAAATGCAAAGAGAAATTCTATGAGAGAGTTAATTTTACTTCATTGTCTGGTATGCAACTAATAACAACTGTCTCTAACTATAATTATGATGTTAGCTAATATAACAACAGAATTATGGTTTAGATTGTCAAATTGATTCTTCTCCGAGATGGCTTATTGGTCTAAGATTTTAGCAAGTTGTCTGACTTTTAAAAGATGTTCCAATTTAGTTCAAAAAATTTTAAGTAAGAAAAAAGAAAAGAGAGAAAAAAGTCTAGGTAAAGGACAATTTCTTTGAATAAGTCATATTAGGTAGTCAATTTTAAACGTTATTTTGTTAATAGGTCTCTCTAAAACCATTATAGTGGCAGTTTCAGCTGTAGCAACTATGTTGCCGAAAGTGCTATATCCCACGCTTTTATTCATGGCTATGTCCTGCAGCTTCTGATGAGGTCGCTGTCAGATGCAGTGAACGTTTGTCAACCTGTATATACAGACACACAATCGCACACACACACACACACAATTCAGCTGCTAATGTGTTTGGTAAATGTGGGCCGGGCCATTGGGAACTGAGAGTGATATATCAGTCAGATAGGAGTAGGAAAGGGGGGCAGGCAGACAGGGGGTTTGGCCATCAAATTCCATTGTTGTTATGCCGCGCAATCATTTGGCAGGCATTTGCGACGAGTTGCACTGTTTTGGGCTTGCGTTTGCGTTTGAGTTTCGAGTGTTGCTTACCTTTGTCAGTTGCATCAGTTCAAGCCAATGGCGTTCAGTAATTGCTGAATTCTGCAGCTCGGTAATAGCTCGCAGCGAGGCGACCAATTCACGCAGAACACCCACAATGTACACATACGGCTGCCATTCTCTGATACACTTGTCCAGTGTACGTAGATCGCGTGTAAATTTCTTGCACTCATGCTCCATGTCATCTGTATCGATGAGCAGCCAAGGTGTCCCATGCCAGTCAACAATGCAGGACTCGATGACGCGCACAAAGTCCCACAATTGCTGCGGAAAGGAGGGCAAAACAAAAAAAAAAAAAAAGAAATCTGTGTATAGCTTCACATCTTTTCAGTTGTACGCAGAGCTTACCTTTACTCGTCGAAGTTCGATGTGACACAATTGCAACGTTGCCGTTTCGGGAGCAGGAATATCTAGGAGTCTGGCCCAGTGTGTATAGCGACGTTGCTGATTACCAAAGCGATGTAAACGCACGTAGACCTTATCGCAGTCATCGTAGACCTGCGGGCAGGGTACACGAAAGAACTGCCAAAAACGCAAATAGGCAATCAAAATGGGGGCTCCACGCTTGTCAAACGAATAACAACAACAACAACAACAACAAGGGCAACTTACCGACATGCGTTGGAATTGCTTGATGACGTAATGTTGCAGATGGCACGTGTGCAGACCAATCAAAGCCCCAACTCGCTGCTGCTGATGGTAGCGCGTATCCTGTAGGGCCTCCTGTTTGGCCAGAGCTTTCAATTTAAGCTGCTGCCACTGTGTGGGCAACTGTTCGATGCTACGCAACAGCTGAGCCTCAAACTCAACGTTGTAGGTCTTGAGCAGGCCCATAATATCCTTGAGCGGCTTGAAGAGATTGTCGGCATAGGGTTCACGTTGTCGGATTTCCGCCACAATACCCAGGACACGCAAAAGTGCCTTGAAATCCTGACGGGCAATATGCAATTGCAGTGTCTCATGACCACGAGCAATAAAGCCATTCAATTCCTATCAGAGAAACGGCACTATATATGCATGACAAAACTGTTTAACTCCTCTGGCCAAATGTCTCACCTTTAGAGTGCATTGTACATAGCGCAAGAGCCATTGCTTGCAGAGATGAGACCATTTGCAGGCATGATTGAGCAGTGCAAATTTAAGTGGCTTCAGATCCAATGCCAACCAACCGTTGATGCAATGCCGATTCTCATCCTGGTCGATGGCATCGTGTACCTCATTGTAGTGCTCAATCTGTCAGAAAGGGAGAGAATGGAGAGAACACTTTAACATCGCTCTGTCGGGGGGACAACTTCATTTGCTTTGGCCCGTAGCTTAATTTATTTGCTAATTTGCCATGTGAGTGTGGGCTTTTGTATATATTCTATATACTATATACACATATATATATGTATAAATAGTATTGTGGGCTTTGGTTTATTAGACGCACCAGCTGCCTCTAGAGGCTACTCAATGGCCAGTCATAAATAAAATGCCGGTCAGTGATTTTTTATACTCTGCCGAAGAGTCTTTCGCCTTGTTCATTTGAGTATAAATAAGTCAATTTAAATTAATTAGTTTTTAAGTTAATATTCTTCGATTGTGAATATAGTCTGCAATACAAATTAGTGATATTTTACATCTCAGTTATTTACTATTCGATATTTATGAGATATAATTTCTACAGATGGAAAGTAAAGACCGGCTTCAAAACTTATTAGTTTCTGATTAATTGTGAACATTGGCAGCTAATGCAGTAGGCTTATATATTGACTTAAATCCATAATTAAAAGCATTTCAAATCTCAATTGAAAAGTGAGAAAATCAATTGTAAAACGATTTGAATAATATGTTGGCAAAGGATTTGGATATGAGAACTCGATATAAATATTTGGCTTGATTAAAGGGCATACATTATTCAGTTATTCATGTCGAATGAAATCAAATACTTTGGGTCCTATTTTATGGGGCAGCAACCAATTTCACACGCTTGTGACCATGATTTGTTGTTGCTTTGTGTGTTTGTCTGCTTTAGCATTTACATTTGTATGTCTATGTGTGCAATTTATAGCATACTTTTTTGGGATTCGAGGTGGTGAGGCGCTTGATAATTGTTTAAAGAAAGTATTAAGCATTCTGTCGCTTTGCTAAGAGCGAAAGGAAACAAGAACACAAAAAAAAGCATTGATATTTTTTCTGTTTTGTTGTTGGCATTGAATTGAGCTACATTCTGGATTTTCGGCCAACACAGACACACACATTTGACCCTAAATGGTCAACATTTATCAACCGTTATTGGTCTCAGGGGTTACACAACGTAAATTGTGTGGTTGCCAATTGGGTACTGACCCACTAGAGTGTCTGTGAGTTGGCCACTTCTCCCCCACTCTCTCCCTGACCTCTCTGGGGTGATTTCTTTTACCTCCTTTTTGAATGTCTCCATGATGGCAAAGCCCCCGCCACTGACATGGTTGGTCTGGTCGCGAGCTGTCTTCATGCAAGCCGCTAGCACTTGGCTGCTCTCTTGCTTCCAAAGGAATTCATAGGCGTGGAATTTGGCAGCATAAGTCAATGAGGACTGCACAGTATCTGCCAAGGCATTGCGTATGGCCTGCTCCAGGAGTGCCAAGTCTTCATTACCTGTAAAGAGGAGACCGAAAACAAAAAATACAGCAAGACGTGGTTGGGTTGGTTGGTTTGTGTGCTATGTACCTGGTGTTAAGTTGCCATTGCATTCCTTTTTTTCGCTATATGCCTTTGCCGCAGCCAGAAAGTTGAACTGCACGACCTGCTGCTGGCGGGGTTCTTGAAAAGATTTTTTTGCCTCCTTTGCCAATTGTGCCTCATCGTTGTTGTCATAGCCATCGTCATCGCCGTCATTCTCATTCTCATTCTCATCGTCATCTTCATCCTCATCCTCTGACAGGGCACTGTCAGCCACAATTCTTGGCATGCAGTTGCATGTCTGTTTTATATCCAGCAACAGCTGCTCGACAATTTGTTGAAAATTATTTTCCACACTTGCATCAAAGGCTGGCGAGAAGCGTATTTCCGTTTCCGTCAGTTCCAATTTTACTTCGAAGAGCGGTGCATCCTGAATGGTTGCTGTTGTTGCTGTTGTTGTTGTCGCTTGCGGCATTGTGATTTGTTGTAGCACTAACCTTGCCATACTACTAGGTGCAATTTTTGTTGCTGCCTCCGTTTCTGGTGTTGTTGATGTTGTTGGTGTTGGTGTTGGTGTTGCTGCTGCCGTTGCCGTCATTTCTTTGTACAAATACTCTAAACTGAATTACATGGCGTATGAGTAATGCGAAAATTAAATTTACTGTTGAGGTTGAGTTTGTTTTGTGCTGATTTCGTCAACCACCCTCCTCCTCATCACGATATTGTGTGTGTGTGAGTGTGTGTGGGTGTATGTGTTTGACTGTCTGTCTGTCTGTCTGTTTGCCGTCTCTTTTTCCTCTGCATGCAATCACGAAAAGTGCCGTTAAGTGAAACATGCAATTGACGCATGAATGCCCCCGCCTCTTCAGAAATTTCTTGTCGTTGTTGTTGTTGCTGGTTTCAGCCATTGCAGGGGTCTTCTTCATTTTTGCGGTTGCTGTGTGCGATATTGTGCTCATTTACTTGATTAGTTTTGATGAGACATGAAAGGTAGCTGCCAGCGTGTCAAAATGCAATGAAGTTGTTTTGTATTTTCGAGTATGAGAATTGAATAAGTGCAAGCGAAAGTGTGATTAGCTTCCAAATAATTGAGATGTAATGAAATGAGAAAAGTCGAAATGAAAGATGACGCCTTAAGCAAATAATATTAATCAATTATTTATTTGTGTGTTGAAACCTGATTTTCATAGCCTGACGCACTTCCTGGGCAATTAGCTCATCCACACTAGCCAAATATTTATTATATTGATATCGCTGCTCTTTGGGAAATTCTAAAACGAACTTGTCAAGACAAAAGTAGAAATATCATTCAAGTTACTAGCAATGCTCTTTTGTTTTTTGCATGACTTACTTCCTGCACGTTAAGGTCACGTGAATAAAGTTGAAACTCTTGGGTTTCATAGTTGAAGAATAAACAGAAATTTGCTATCAATAGACGATTCAACAACATTCGCGTCTCATCACATTGCAGCAAACGCAAACGCACACGCTCCTGCTGATGTCGCAAATCCAGGAGATTGCGTCCATAGAGACTACGCTGATGCAATGGCTCGCGACTCCAACGACGCATGCTTGCCAATATGGCATCCAAATTAGCATGCGATTGCTGCAGGCGACTAAATAAGTTGCTTGACTGCTCAAAAATACAGCCAATAAGTTCATCATCTGAAAAAATATCAATTATAATCTACCAGCAGCAAATTCACACTGATAACTCACCATAATTTTGCCAGGTTAGACGCTTACATGCCTTTTCCACCAGCTCATCTATAGTCACCAGCTCATGGCCAATCAATTGCAACTCGGCTGGAGCACATTTTCCACTTCTTATGCCATTATAATACTCCTCGATTTTGATTAAACGTATGCGACGCTGCCAATAGTCATCCCTTTGGGCATATAGCGAAAGCAATGACTTTGGCAATTGGAAAAGATCCTCTGATAAACTGCCAGTTGCTTGCAGGGTTAGAAAATATTTCGTTTCCTTAAGCAAAGTGAATAGAGCTAGGGAAAAATTCAAATGCAATTGCTTAACGTCGGCTAATTGTGTGAGAACCGATTCTTCAAGTCCTTTGGCAATTTGTTTGTCTATTCCCTGTTGCCAATTGTTCCAGATTTTCATTTGAAGAGTACTCAATTTGGTGGTCAAAATATTCCGCCGTGACAATAAAGATTTCCACCTTGAGGGTAAAGTTTGAAGCTCTGACTTCTCACACAATCTGCAATTGAATGTCAAATTAATAGAAGAAATATTCTGATGTCAATTGACTCACAATATCTCAATCAGTTGTGTCAATGGCTTGGCTCCCAATTCATCGCAGCATTTGATATGCTGTTCCAACCACATCATGGCCCCGGCAATGGGAGGAAAATTGAATGGCAAGGGCACAGCTGGCAAACCACGCAAGTCATAGCCCAAAAGAACTTCTCCCACACTCTGCTCCAGTTGCATCAGTTCCTGATCATAGATACTCATTATATGGGGTAAGAGGCACACTAGTTCCGGCTGTACGGCTCGTCGCTGCAACAAAGTGCCAAACATAAGTGTGAGCCTGACCAAATGTCTCCAACTGGGACACTGTTCGAAGGCCTGAAGTAAAATTGTGGCCAATTTCTGTTCTAGCAATTGCATGCGAGCAAAGAATATATTCTGCTCCCTCTTAAAACATTTCCATTTGTGAGCAGCTGGAGCTGCGAGATCAATGTCAACATTGCTCCACTGCTCAAAGAGCAGTTTAAACTCATTAAAGATCTAAAGAATTTGGAAACAGTAAATGAATTTAAATCAACTTAAAGCAATTTTTCACTCTTGTACCTCTCGCAAACGTTCAGTGAGAAGCTTGCCACGCAATCCACCAATTTCCAATTTCTCTAGTTGCTGAAACTGCACCGCAGCCTCAAACACTTGACGCAATTCCGACAGCTGGGCCAAGAAGCCATCAAGTGTTTGACCAAACACTTCCTCGCTGGAGAAGCGCCACAATTGCTGTTGGCCCTCATCGTCGTCGCCGACTGGTGGAGAATGCGCAGCTTCCGGCAAGGCAGGCAGTAAAATCTGATTGCTGGCATAGCGTTCTTTATACTCGAGAGTGCGTTGTCTAAGGATTCATTTAAATATTCATAGAAATATATTTACAAAAATATAAGAAACTTTACTTGAAAAACTCCAAGACTTTGCTGGTTCGATTTATTCTTTGAAGCCCCTCATCGGCATCCCCTTGAAAGAGCAGAGGAAACTCAAGATCTTCGGCAGCACGATGCACCAACATGTTGCAGATGCAACGCAGTAGGACACTCATCCTTCGGGAACTGCGGTAGAAGCGAGCATTGCTCCAAATCAAATGGACTACATGCACCAGTGGGGCAATCAACTCATGACCATTGCTAAATTGCACCGAATTGAAGGCGGAAGTGTGTCGCAGCAGAGGTTGCAGCCACAACGATACATCCTGGGCTTCAAGCCAAGCGGTGACAAGTTGACGAAATGCCTTGGCATATGGTTCATAATACACAGACTCAATTCGCTCGAGTATTAGTGCCAAAGTTTTGTGAGTTGGCTCCCTTAATTGATCGTAGATATTCTGTAAATTTAGTTTACGATTTGTCCAGAAGCCAATCTCTTGGGCTGGCAGCGATACCATATTTATGTGCTTCGAGGGAATACTGATGCTGTTGCCGACTGAAGAAGCCGTTGCTAGACTCATGGGCTGGCATTCGGAACGCTCCATGACAATGTCATGCATTTGGGTTGTCCAATTGATGAACATTTCCTCCAATAAATTACGAAACTTTGGATCCAAGGCGGGACGCAGTTGGCTAAAAACAAGGGAGAGAAAACAAAAAAGGCCGAAAGAACAAAGGGTTAAACGCTTTTTGGTTTCTATCTTTCTTTCAATTTGTTTTGCATTTGTTTCTTAGGACCAGCAACTTTCTTCTTCAATGGCCAAAAACTTTTTCTAATGAGCAAAAACATTTATTGACCTAATTCCCAAAATATTTGCACATTTGTACCCCTTCTCCCATTTTGAGCTCTTTCTATTCAATTCTCGCTCTCTCTCTTTCTCTCTCTCTCTCTTTATTTCTATTTTATTGCTCTCTTTGTCTTGTATATTTTAAAGTAAATTTTCATATACATTTGACCTCAATTGAATTGATTTAATGGCTTATTTTCTTTATGGCTTTAGTTAGATTTTTAACATTTTGCCCAAGTACAAACAAATTGCTCAAGCATGGACAAAGACCACAAATGGCAACAATTGTTGATAATAAATACTTTTGCAACATGCACAAAGGCATTTTTGCCAAATTGCTTTTAAAACGAAAAACCACACTGAGGGCAAACTCAAGAAGCAACTTTTACATTAGGTTTTTAAAATTTGAACTATTTTTAGGGATATTCGCAACATAAACTTGACAATAAATGCATTTGGGTTACAAAAAAGGTCTGAGAATTTAATCCTTTCTAAAGAAGTTATGTTACTAATTTTGATACTTTACTTTTCATCACAAAATGAAATTATGAAGCTAGAAACTTATAGGTTTTTCCTTATTTATAATAAAAGGTAGTTTCGGTTGAAAACCCCTTGATTTCGCACAGTGTAAGAGCACTATTCATATTCAGTTGCAATTTTTAATTCTTTATTTTAGTAATTCAATTAAAACATTTGAAAAATTAAAATTTCTCTAAGCCGGAGAAATTTTGTATGATTCCAAAAGTAGGCAAAAAACAGGAAAAAAAAAACAAAATAAAAAACTTTTAAATGGAGGAGTAATAAATAAATAAATAAAAGAAAACTTGAGTTTATCCTAAATTACTAATTTAATCAATTTGCGCCAACTCATGGGTAAAAGTTATTTGCCTGAAATTCAATTCGATAGCTTGCCACTCCTTACTCACACACTCTCTGTAATTGGCCATGGTGTAGGACATTCCTCTATTAAGGTCTGAGACAATGGGCATTGAATTGGGCTCCAACTTACCCTCGGTCCACGTGCGCAAACACTTCCTCGACGATTGTTGGCGAAACTAATAACGATAAAATTGTGCGATTGTTGGTTTTGCCCTTAATCTGTGGGGATAACAATAAAGTATATATATATATATATTTAGTATATATGTATGTATGTATTGTATATTTCGCTTTTAGACACATGAAAAGTTTTGCCAATTAAGCGAAATACTTTTCCAAGACAATGGAGCTAGTCCAAGGCCCCTTGTAGACAAGACTCTCAATTAGATTAATATGATGAGATAACGCCTCAGCGAATGCTGCCCCTCCATGACCCACATACCTCTGTAAGGGTGTTTCTTACTTCCTTGATGCGCGTCTGTAGATCCTTTTGCACCAGAGCAGGCCATTGACTTTGCGCCTGCTCCAGTAAGGGTTGCAGTATCTCATCAAACACCAGCGACATTGTCTCGATTTTGCTATGAACTGGAAAATCTCCATAAAGGACACTGGATGCAAAATTAGCCTCTGTCAGCTTGAATGCAGAGCCACCGCCACTGCTGCGACGTATGAAGTAGGCACACTTGCCACGTGGCACACCATCCAGTGTGGTGAAACTGGACGAGGCTGGTGGCAATGGGACCAAAAGTGCGCCTGGTGTAGCCGCCATTACCGCAGACACAGCGGACACTGTTGCTGTGGCCATGGCCACATCTTCCTGCTGCTGCTGATTACTGCCACGTAAACCGATGCCGCTGGCTAAAGTGTACTTGCGATACAAGTCACTGATGCAGCTACGTGGAACCAGCTCACCGCCCGGACTGAGCGTTATGATGAGAACTCGTATTTGTCCGTTTGCCCAGTCTAGGACGATGCGCTGTTGTGGTTAGGCGGGAGTTGGGGAAATCGGTTTGGATTCGATTCGATTGGAATTAGATTGAAAAAGGATGATGGTTACTCACACGAAACTCATCGTTGGCCATCATTTTACCCCATTTATCTGGTTTGAGGCGCATTGTGGTTATTGTATAGGTGGCCACACGGTCCAAGCGTGCATCGTTATATTCACGCTGAATATACGTCGAATGTTGGTTGATGCTGCCATTGGGGACAGCCGCCTCCTCATCACTGCTGGCCAAAGCAGCCGCATCGGACATGGTCTGCTACTACTACTACCACTACTACTTTATAGTAGGATATGTGGGAGCAGTGCAAATGAAATGCAAACAATTCAATTGAAGCTGTGCCTTCGCTTGATTGAGCAAATCAAACAGCAACAGTAGCAGCAACAGCTCAGTGCGGCGTTTGGCGTTGAAATGATTATGAGGCGCGTTGTATGACCGACCTCTAATGCCGGGGCCAGTTGTCGGGGGGTCAGGTGAACGCCCACTGGCGCATGCCACCGCATATCGATCAAACTTCAAATTCAAATTAACAGAGAGTTATAGAGAGAAGGCGAGTGGAAGCGCACAAGAGGGAGACTAACGATTTTAAAGTGTGTGTGCCTCCTCCTACTGCTACTCCTACATCACTTTAATTGCACACGAACTAAGCAAAATGTAATTTCCGTTTGTTCAGCAAGTTTTTGTTAGTTATGCCCGCTCATAAGTCATCATCATCATCATCAACCTTGTTCTGCTTCTTCTACTGTTTATCATCATCAGCATCGGACGTGGCGGGAACATAAATCCATGGCATCGCTTTTGATGAGCATGAAGGTGGCAATGAAAGTTGTTGATTTCTGCTGTCCATCATGCCGTATGCTTAATATTCGCACATTCAGACAAAAGAAAATGCTCAACCACTTCATAACTGGACATTTTAAGTGCTCTAGCAATGGGAATGAGATGGAAGTGGGCAAGTGGGCAAGTGCATTTAACGTATGACACACAAAGTTGAATTTATAGCAAATGCATGGCCAACGTTCAAAAAGGCAAACGCACTGAGTGACTCACTGACTGAGTGACTGACGACCAACTGACATGTGTCAAGTAAGAGAGCAGGCAAAAGCACCCGCAGCAACCGACTGTAGTAAAGCATAGTTAAAATGCTACGCAATTACCGCAAGTACACTGACACACACATAGATTCCAGTAAAGAATATTTCAAGTCTTAAACAGGATTCGACTCTCCGGATGCCCAGCAAAAAGATTGTGGATCTTCTGTTAGAGAGGTAAAGTTAATTCTATTGAATTTTAATGAATTTCTTGCATCAAATTAGTAAACATGAGGCTAACTTTTTGCTGTTCTGTTTTCTCTTTACCAAGTAATTTGTAATTCACATTTAGTTGTAATTCCGAAGTAATGGTTTCGGAATTTCATAACAGAACTTGTTAACAGATACACAAACAACTTGCCCAGAACTCAATGCATGTTCTTCAGAATTATTGAGATATGTTAATTGTGGCTAGCTTTGTTGCAGGATTTCACTCACTGCACAATTTTGAGTTTCTATTCCGATTAGAGAGTTGTTACTTCGTGTTGTCAAGCTTAATATACCCACACATATGAGTATTTTTCTATTTTTCGCTGAGCATTTACAGTGGATGGGGCTGGTGGTCTGTGCTACTCGGGGACGGCCATCATGCCAAAATGCTGTGTAACTTTGATGTGAACTCCACTTTAAAATATCAGCGTCACATCAAAAACAAGCTCATGGCAGACACCCGCTGTTCTCCACTCTGTTGCTGGTCCTCCAGAACTTCCTGCCTCATGCTACTTTCAATGCTCGGATTTGCAATGCTTGGTTGCATCCATTTGCGCCCAAGGGACAAATGCATTGCCCTCGTTTTCATTGGGAGCCGCAACTGTTGTGGTGTTGCTTCTTTTCTTGGAGAAGGCATTACAAAATGTGGGTCAAAAATGTGGAAAAACCACTTGCCACTGTTAAACTTTAATAACTACACGATCTATCTATGTTTCGAATTAAATTATCTTTTTAAAAATCTTTTAAGATGAACTAAATGGAATTGTTATTTTTAAAGTCTATCTAATACCAATAATACCTAAAGCAATGCTGAAAATTCTGGATTAGAAATCGAGTATTTATACCTTTTCCTTGCTTTAGTAATAAATTGACACAGATCACAAGGAAACTTTGGAAACAGGAACAGATCTAATAAGCTTCCATTTGCGAAATCGGTTTCCCAGAGAAAAAGAATTCACAATGAATATGTTTTGTTGTTATATTTCGATAGCAAATATGTGATAATGTTTTGTCCATGATGTTGTCTTCTTTTACTCTGGCTAATGAATTTATTCAGCATTGGAATTCAGTTAACTCCTTTGACAAATACAGCATGTTTTTTTTTCTTGTTGGCTATGCCTCTCATCAATATTGTGTGTATGGAAATATATTTGAGTAGATAGGTTTGTCACCCACACAAAACGGATCAATTTACATAGTTTGTTTAACTGATGCCACTGGTTGGTGAGTGGGATGTGGTCAGCAGGAGCTTATGTCTGCAGGAGTAGACAAACGCCAGCCAAGGTCCATTTGCTGGCACGCTCACGACTCTTCAGATTAAATGTCCAAACGAAAGTGGGTCCGCGTAGCCTGTAAAATAAAAGATGTGCATAAATAGTGCTCACAGTCCAAGTCAAACATTAAGTGAAAAGCAACGAAGGAACAAGAATGAACGAAATGAAATAGTATGAATGTAAAGAGAGGGGAATGGAGTGTGGACAAAAGAAAGAAAGCCGCAAGAAAAATAAACGTCAAATTGATTTTAAAAGGAATTTCTCGATGATGATGATGATGATGATGGCCTCGGCACATTTCGAATTAAGTAAATCTTACAAAAGCCGCACACAGTGCCGGGACAGAAACGGACATTGGTCGGGCGCTGAGCCATGAAAAATGAAACTGTAAAATGCTTTTACTACATTCAAGTGGGTTCGTCGTTTTTCCCTTTTTTCTGTTTTCATTTTGCTTTTTGAATTTATGCCAAGCGCCGCGAATGAGTTTTTGCTTGCAAGTTTTCTTTTTGGCCAATGTTGTAGCTGCTGCTGATGAGTTTCATTATGGGTGAACAAATCATCACATGGCAACGACTGGGAGTATGGAGTGCAAACTATGGTCCGAGGTAGAGGCGCAAACTGGATGAGACTGCATGGCGTCGCTCTCGTTTAAAAGCAATTTCATTCACGGTGCGAGTGTGTGTCAACACACTATTTCATTACGAACAAAAGGCATTTCCATTTGGGTAAATTTATGAGAACATTGGTATGCGGCATCTATTTAAAAATGACCGCACACAAAGCACTCAATGAAAAAAAAAAAAGGAAAATACAACAGCAAATCTGGAGATAAAGAGCAGAAGAAACAAAACCATTTGGCACCACACACAGTGTAAACAATGTGTTAAAAGCACTCGCAAAAAAAATTTATGAAAATTTATTAACATTTCCAATGAGGCAGGCTTGAAATCGTTTTTAAAAATGAGCGAAACTAAAATTGTTATGGCATATCATCACTTCTAAGACTAAAACGAATCTTACTACTAGAGTAAGGAAATCATAGCTCCGAAGATAGTCTAAGAATCTTTAATCAAACCCACTAACCGTTTAGGTTATTTTGTATGTATACAATATTACAGTCCCAAAAACTAAAGGATTTTCCTTGCACAAACGTCTTTTGTGCAGTGGAGAGTCTGGTTGACTGGCCATTGGTCCGCAACTAACTTTAGCGGCGATGGCAGCCTAACGACAACATTCAATAAACAATTCAGAATTGATTGACAAACGGACAAGGGGAGATTTGTTATTTGGCTGACGTCGACTGACGATTGACCAGACACAGAACTCATACACACACACATAGAAACACTGGCTATGATGACAAGTCAGCAGCAGGAAGGATGTTAGTTCGAGTGGATGAGGAAATTGAAAGGCAATGCTCACCCACACAACACACACACACACACATACACACTCAGCAAACTTGAAAAGGAACAAAAATCGAATCCCTCAACAAACGAAAACGAAAGCAGAAAAAAACAATAGCAAGCAAATTTCTCTACGGATATCCGTCAGCGATTAGACATGGCTAGCTGTGATGTTTTGTGTCTCTTCTGCATTTGTGTGTTATTCTTGTTGTTTTGTTGGCATACCGAATTTTATAGACTGGACATTCGTAAATGTTCTTTGTGTCTTGTTTGTCCTGGGTGACGGCCTTGATATAGATAACCGGCATGGCTGGGAATAGTTCTTTGTTGAAGGCATCTGTTATGGTACCCATTTTCATATCCCAGCGAGCTCCCTCCATAAATAGACCATTCACATAGGCACCTTCTCTTGGTGGTGATCTATAAATATAGAAAATAAATTGTTATTAGTTACGCCCACTCACACACACACACAACCACGTGAATCTATTCATGGCCTACGTGAATTCCTCTTTGAATTTCTTGGTCACATCACAATTGAGACACACCCTGTCCAGGGGCCATTCATTTTTACGTGCCGTCTGTTGCATAATTGCTGTAAGCAGCGACTGGGGATTAAAGAAACCAGCTAGCCATATGGAAGAGGGTAAACGGAAATCAGCCACCCATCCTTCGAGTTCACGCAAACGCTGCATAAGATCAGCGAACCAAGATTGCAGGCCCAACAAACTGGGATAGGCCAGTTTAGTCCATTGTTCGGGTACTTGGTCCATATAGAGGCAAAGCATTAGATCTTCCATAATCGATGATATGGTCAGTTCACCCTTGAGACCCAAATCAAGTTCATTGAGAGAGCGCCTCAATTCGGCCATTAGGATATTCATGCGCTCACATTCCTGGAAAGCCACAATTATATACGGATTGCGATCCTCAACGCGGCCCATTAGTTCCAGAATATTAAATGGTGTGGGCACTTTGTCTAGCAGATCCTCAATGATGCCCTTTGTAATGTCCTCTTGTGAAGCTGATTCACCGCCACCTCCTGTGCCACCACTCGACATGCGTGGCTGCAATTCAAAAACTATGCGAAATAGACGTTCCGAAACTGTGGTGAGGAAACCAATTTCAGCATTCGAATGCAGGCCATACAGAGCTGGACTCTCTCCCGGTAGATTATCATCAATATATTGATGATATCCGGCATATTTAAGTATACCCGGAGCTGGAAAACCTTGACAATACTCCAATTCGCCATCAATAAGTTCCGGTTGCATGAACTCTTCCAGATAAGTACGGCAAAGGCGTCTATCCCAGTCATCGGTAATGTGACCGCCGTACATGATTTCACCAAACAAATATCGCAAGTCCTCCCACGGAACTCTTGTGTTGTTTTCCAGATAATTATAGAGGACATATACCGAAATGGTCAGGTCACCTACATTGAAAGGATAACCTCGATTCCATCCCTGTGGACCGAACTTGCGACGTTCTGCAACCACAGCATGGAAATAGCAAAGTGAGAACAAAATGGCCTTAAATTCTGTCTCCTTTGAACACATTTCCAAGGTTTCATCGCTAAAGTTGTCCAGAGCCTTGTGCACATTGGCCAACATGCCAGTGGGCGGTTCATTGGTTATCTTAATGGCCGACTCCAATATGCCTTGAGGTAGTATATGCATGGCAGGATCGCCAGCGGGTTCGGCGCTAAGGAAGAGTCGATAATTAGGATGAGCATTGTTGAGGGAAGATTCCATCTTTTTCTCGAGACTTGGCAACCAACGTGCCACCAAGTGAATGTTCTGCAATATGACCCAGTGACCATTTTGTGAGGCAGTCTCTATGGCCCTTTCCGCCACAATTTCCTGTCCCTGACCCAGTGAAACGCTATGGAAATTCTCTTGATCGAAACTGAAGCCCAGTACTTTTCCAAGTTTCTCCACATCTTTGAGTGGATCGACACCAGGTGATAGCACAAAGAACATGTGCGTTTCGGGACTACTCTCCTCATAGGTTTTGGCGAATTCCACCGATCGTGCATCAATGTATTTGGATCCCAGTTTCTCATCAATGAACGTTTTCATGGCATACGACATACGATCGGGCCGTATACAACGCATTATACATAGCCTTTGGATAGCTGTTTTACCCTTCCATTCACCAGGAAGTTTCTCATTCTCTGGACTCTCAGAGTCAACAAATTTCTTCCAACGCTTGTGCGAGCCTTCCATGTCCTTTTCCAAACCCTTGAAAGCTGGCAAATTTGTAAGGGCACGAATGCCACCCCAGCCCAAATTGGTTAACCAGGTGAAATTGGAGGTTTGATTAGGCATATAAGGGAAGCGTAGAAGAAAGTCTAGCTCGCTGGGTTCCACTTCGCCGGCATTTACCAGAATCTGTATGCACATTTGTGTAAGGAAGATCAGTTTGTCCTGCTCGAAAAGACCGCGCGAAGTGTAAACGTAACTGCAGTACGTAATCGAATCGATGAGATTCTCTACACGTTCTTTTAATTTCTCTGCCGGAGTGGCCTTCAGCATGGCATTGTTAAACACGACAGTGAAAGCTTTTAGTGAAAACTGATAGATGGGGTTAATTTTGAAAAGATCATTCAATATAAAGTATATAATGGAGGCACGCTCAGCAGCCGGGCGATAAGCCTCTCGGGCTGAATCGATTTGAACACCGGTAATTTTAGCCTCGGCCACCTTGACCTCAATTTCATCGGCTGTTTTCTTGGTTTTCTCCAAATTCATAACAAGGGTTACATCTTCGAGTACATTTTCACCGGCAGAGGATAAACGCGCTAGAAGGTCATCTTCCAGAAATTTAAGTGTAATTTTAAAATGATTCTGCTGCTGGGTGAGCCGCGTACGCATAGATTCCAAGTCTGGACGTTCTACTTTCACCACCTCAGCCAGCAGTTGATCTTCGAGACCATCACGAGTAACCGTGAAATTAATTAAAGTCGTTTGAGCCTGCATTTCGGGCTTATAATGAGGATTGGCCAATTTTGTATGCAATATCAAGCGGAACTTCGGATTAAAGTCAATTTCACGATCTCCGATCTTGAGAACTGTGCCCTTTTTGATCAACATGCGTCCCAGCAGTGGGTTGAGCACGGCATCGACATTTTCACCAATGTTTTCAATAAGCAAAACACTGCCATTGCTCACGGCCTTCTCCACATGATCCAAATAGTTTCTTTGCGTAAGTCGCAGGACAATTAAACCGGTGCCGTATTTATTCTTCACCCATTTGATGCCTTGACTGAAGAAAACAAATTCTGTATCTAAAAATATAAAATATAATAGATCTTAAATCACTTACAGCTGCGGATCGATCATAAGTGGGTAACGCTCAGATTGAACCAAAATGGCAGCATTTTCCGCTGACATGCGATCACTGGGCAAACCCTGATTATTCCATTCGGCTATTTGAGCATCGTCACAAATCATTTCAAAGGGATCAATGCCCTCAGTTGATGGTATCGGGGGCTAAGGCAAATGATTAACAATCATTTGTTACTCTATCTTGATTGCTATCTTTGCACTTACCTGGCTTTTAATAAAAGCGGGCATCCACATTTTTTGCTGAAGTTCAATGCGATATGCGCGGGTGAAACAACCGACATATGATATGAAACAGGATATAATTAGAATATCTCCAGGCAACTGCCGTATACCTGATGTAATGCTAAAAAGACAGAGTTGGTTTAGTTTCGAAAAAGTGAATATTCTGTTGTATGTATTTTACCTCTTGACCGACTCTGTCCAGCGTACTTTCTCAGTGGCCAAACCACCAATCAGTCGATTCGCAATGTCAATGGTAAAGGCTGTTTTGTCCGCCTCGTCTTGGCATTTTTGCTTTTTGGCCAACGCCTCATCGTATTCCCCTTGCAGCACATTGAGTTGTTCCTCCAGTTCGGTTAGACGTTGATTCAGGGCAGTTAATTTATCACGGGCATCTTTCAATTCCTTCTCAGATTCAACCAGGGCACGCTCTTTGGGTTCCACAATGAGATAGACATCGTAGAATCGATTGATGTTAATTACCCAAGAACATAAACCGGCCGCAGCTGATGACTTTGAGATAATCTTTTCGGGACTAAATTCAGGATCTTGCACGTAAGGCTGTAGAGCCTTGATAATATCTGGGTGAATGTGCTTCTTATCGTAGTTGATTAGATTATCGAGGAATTTATCAACATTGCCCATCATGCCACGTGCCGCTTTCCAGCTCCGATCTTTCGGTATTTTACCCTTGACAGAGAATAGGACTAGAACAGCACCACAAACACTGACCACAGCATCTGGCGGTGAGCCAAAGGACTTCAACTCCGTCAGATTATTCTTGTTTAGTGTGTTTAGAGCCTCTTGGGCGGCAAGAAGAGCCGGCTGTGCCTTAAGGAAATCCTCTTCGCATACTTTGGCTTTGGCCGTCACCTCCTCTTCGATTTGGCGCACATTCTTTTCCTCTTTGGTAGCAAATGCTCTTTCCTTAGACACTTTTTCGTTTTCTGTGCCCACAACAACAATGAGATTGTCTGCCTCTTGATTCTTGACCTTCAGTTCGACCTCCTGTAGTTTTAAAACATCCTGGAGGGCGTCTACTTCTTTGGTGCAACTTGCCAGCTTAATGAGTCCGTTCTCCAGACGCACTCGTCGATCTAAATTGGCTTTGACCTTTTCATGAAGCAATTTGGAGTAGAGAGCAATGAGCTCGAGGAATGATTTGGGTGTGGTGTAATTATAACGCTTGGCATTAGCCAAATACACTTGCGAAATATCGTTGACAGTCTTGTGTACATAGGCCATAAAATTGGAGACCGGAAGTGCCAACTCTTTGGGCAATACTGAAATCTCGGAAAGGAAACGCATCGATACCGATTCCAAAGCCTGTTGTGGCCACTCGTGGAACCAGTCGATAGTTGTGCAATTAATCAGAGCCGGGAATTTGCGGGAACGTATACGCAAAGTGGCACCGACCGGAGAGAAGCAAAGGACAACCTTTAACAAGCTGCGAACCTTTTCAATAAAATATTTCCAACAATTCTCACGACTATCCATAATGCCCAATTGTTTGACCTCATTACGCACCGCATTGACCACATTCTCAATCTCATCGTCGGGGAACAACTCATGAATATCGCCCGATGCCAACAAATCGTTGACCAGCACTAAGAATTGTTCGCGTGCCACCTCTGAATCGGTAAGGAGGAAACAACAAGCCGTTGTCTTTACACCTGCCTTGGAGTATAGAGTGGCAATATTTGCCTTTAGATCATTAACACTATAATCCTTGGTCAATTGAATTTGGAATACATCGAGCGAGGAGATAAATGCCGCCAGTCGAGTGAGAGACTGTTTGCCCGAACCACCGACACCGATTAGCATGGCGTATCCTCGTGAGGATTCAACTATACGACTAATGCGACACACATGCGACATGGCATCGTCGAAGAGCACTAAATTCATAGCTCCCACGTAGTCATTGTAACGATCTTGAGCCTCCTCGAGCAATGCCTTTAATCTATCCCAATCGCTAATGGGCATATATTTGATATCCGATAAACCCTTCGCAAAATGACAATATATATGCGGTTGCTTGTAAACAATGTCGTCGCTTAAGCCATCAATACCCTTGCGTACCACGTCGGCAACAATTTTCTTAAAGTTACCTATATCTGTATAGTCGACCAATTTGTCACCATAGACTCGATAGCATTCGTGAACCCATAGACGTATCATTAGATTAGCGTTCGGGCAGGTCTCACTATTCGCATAAAGAACTCCCTTTAAGAAGAACAGAAACTAATTGCGATTGCCTGATTATGGATACAAAGATCTTACCGTAAATATGTTGGCTATATCACGCAAATTAAAGTTGTAATGAAATTTAATGGCCGTGGGCAGAAAAGATGAGGCAACCTTTTGATGAAGGGCTATGGCAGTGGTCACCAGTGGTTCACATAATCTAATTACAGTCTTGTCGAACTTGTGTACTGGATTCTCTATATGTTGCGAGAGTATGGAGTTCAGAATATGGAACAAGGCATCTTGACTGGGCTGGCTGTAGAAAATAGATTTAAATCAAGGAACCACTTCTAAAGCAAAGATAAAAATTACTTACTTCACAGCAAAGGAACAGAAATGTCTCTGTAATCTTGGATTAATGGTAAATGAACCGGCAGATGGATTCATGCAGGCCACAAAATTACATTTATGTATATCCTTCAGGGTCATCTTTTGACGATCATACCAATGGTGATAGTCCATAAACTGCCTGATTAAAGTATGTGGCTGTACAGTGAAATATTTATCCACCTCTGGCATATTCATATCATCCACAAAATAGATCATTCTCTTGGTGCCTATGGGACCATAATTACGTCCAGCTTTTTTCTCCAGCGGTTTCTCTAGAATGCGTTGCAACATTTCGGATGTTGTATAGAAATTAAAGGGCACATTGGTTACTGCATATTTCTCGGTGGGCAAGGCATTCAGTTTGGCATTCATCAATATAGTTTTGCCCGATCCAGATGGACCGATTAACATTAACGGATGATCGGCCTCGATTAAAGTGTCCATAAAGAACCGCAAACGTGTTGTCTCATTTGTATTGACCAAATTCGATTGCAATGGCAAATCTGTATCTAATTCAAATTCTGGTACCAAATTTGTCCAGGGCAAGAATTTCTTGGTGTCATTGTCTATATAGAATGAGAATATATTTCCCGATGGTGGGAATTTAACGGCCTTGTATTCATTGAGGAACCATTTACTAAACTCATTACGCCAATCAATAATCTGATCCTGGAACAACGAAGAACCAAAGCCCCAAACAATGCAGAAGACAAAGTAAATTTCATACCAGTCCTTGGGGCAATCGTTGGGCACATTTTGTGGTGTTAGCATGCTATCCAGAAGGAAGCATGTCATCTGTAAGCGGGCAATATCCGATATTGGTGTAATACTCTTCAATCGATTTTTGAACGCTTCCAGCAATGGTGGCACATACTTGTCAAACAGAACATTCAGAGTGGCCACCTCACTGGAATTTGAGCGAGTGCCCAGCCAGGATTGTATAAACGGTGTCCAGCCCAAATCCTGTGGATTAATATATAAAATACCAGCTCTCGACACTGTGGCTGGTGTGGCTGTGCGCAGTGAGGCAATTTCAAACAGCAATCTCATTTCTTTGGTCAGAGCAATACGCTCGTTACTGGCCAAAGTCAGCACTTTATTGTCATCCATCACGGTGTTGAGACTCTCAATCCACATGGGATCAATATCACCATCGAGAACAATCCACTTTGGGCCACTACCCCCCAAATTGGCCTGATCTCGCATCAATATAGAGAAAAGGCCATCTTTCCACTCACGTGTGGCCGGATTGACTATGCCAAACAATTCGTCATTGGTCACCGCTTTGGGATTAAGATCATTGTAGTGGGGTTTGCGTTTTTGGTTCTGATATGTCTTGTTTAGCGTTTTCCACACCTCCGATTTGCCTGTGCCCGCAAAACCAATAATGAACACAGAATGACGAACGGCAAATAATTCCTCCAGTTGTACAATTTTCAATATGAAACCCTCCTCTGGCTGCAGCTTCAAATCCAATGCTGAACGCTTAATCACAGCCTCAAATTCAGGATTACGTTTACGTGGCACATCCAAGGCCGGAAACAGATCACCAATAAGTCCCATAAACACGGGCACATCATCGGTTACAATTTTGGGTATATTGAAATCACGCAAAGCTCGCATAAGCACTTGATCCTCTGGTCGTTGACGATCGTCGCGCTACAATCAAGAAGAAAGAAAGAGGAAAACGGTCCACCGTAATCTTTAATTAAAAAGAAATGGAAAAAAATTGGTCGGGCTTGGCTAATTGCGCACGTGACTTTTGCGGCTCATTAGTTTGGCTCACGTAGCCTTAGAGTTTGGGCATACTTTTGGCAATTGCTGCCAAAAAAGTTTGCAACAAGAACAACAGCAACAACAATGGCCAAGTCAATATGAGCATTATCTGACTTTTAAATACACTAAAAATAAATTATGATTGTCTCTAAATCGCAATGCCTGCCAATATTGTTAGAATTAAGTGTAAGCAAAGACTTGCTAACCGCATAATTATCTATTAAGCTTTATATAAGTAAATGTACCCATTCATTTATTTAGGGTATACAAATTAAGATAGAGGTCATCGCGGTGTAAGGCTGAAGTTTCGCAAATCCTTTTGGCAATTAGATACTTGCAGCCAATAGGGGAAGGAGAACAGGCAAAGAAGGATGGACACCCACAAATATTGCAGAAGCATAGTGGTATCGCCCATCGACTATCGCCCATCGGCATCGCCATCGTCGTTGTCGTTGTCGTTTTCGTCGTTTTCGTCGTAGTCGTGGCATTTTGTAGTGCAAATATCCCATTACTCGAATGAAACTTTTAATTAAAAAGTTGCCAATGACAAACGGGTGGCGGCTGCGATGCTTTCGGTTCCTCTCGACCCTGAGTAATCGAGCAATAGTCTTAATATTTTCGCCACAACCCCCCCTTTCCTCATTTTTCCCATGCGGGGGATGAGCTGCTACTGCCGCCTCAGTCTGTGGCACGCACGTAATTGAGACAAACTTTGAGACAGTAAAACATTCGTGCAATGCTTCGCAGCGTTGGCGATGCCAATGAGAAAATTACGACATTTAAACCCGGAGGTTAAATGTACGTGAAATATTAAGTTTAGTTGCATGAGAGCACACTAAATCTTATTGTAGGTCATTTGTCGACCTACCCCTACTACATACTAGGTTAGGCTGGGCTATCCTTTTCTCAGCGTTAGCTAATTATAGCCTGTTAGGATGGTTCCCCCGTTTGCACTTACCCTTAGGGCGCCAGCAACGACTAGCACCGATTTGATGGCACGCAGACCCCAATCGTAATGGTCCTGTTTGGATAGCAGCTCCTTGCACAGAGTGTATAACGTGATGAACTTGCGGGCCAGTAGACGTGCCTCTTGGAATCCCTCGGCCACCAACATAATTTCACTAATCAGTGCAAAATCAGGCACAACCATGGCGCAAGGACGATAGAGTGCCTTTAGATTCTCAGGCAGCTCGGCACGACCAGCGTAACCAGGATTCATGGTAATGAAGACACCCACCGTATTTCGTAATGAAATATGCTCGCCCAGAAAACTAAATGTCAACTTTTTGCTCTTGATGGCATCCTGTATGCACTTGACTTGGACAGCCACCACCGAAAGTACTTCAACGGAGATGCGATTAAACTCATCGAAACAGCCCCAGGCTCCAGTTTGGGCCAGACCTTTGTGTATGTTGCCAATCGATTTGTAATCCATTTGCTCAGAGCAATTGAACACATACACCATCATGCCCAAGGCGCGACCAAGATCTTTGGTTGTCTCCGTTTTGCCAGTACCAGCTGGACCAGCGGGAGCTCCACCTTAAATCGGCAAAGCAATTACATTTAAACATCCCACGTCCTCTAGAAATTTAAACTTACCCATTACCAAATGTAGAGATTGAGTCAGTGTTATGTAACAACGATCTGTTAGGGGAGTGATAACCAGACGAGGTGTATTGCCCAAATACTCATAGTCATAGCGAAATTGGGCATCACAAATGTTGGCAAAACAATCATCGATCTTAGAATCCCAACGATGACGCAATTGACTCTGCCATTGAAAAGCAGTTTGGACTTCCACTTTCTTGGCTATAATCGTGGATACCACATCTCGACTATGCACATCGATGGTGCACACGGTCATTACCTTTTGACGTTCTGCGGCAGTGAGATCGCCCAGCAGCAGGAGAATGAGATTATTCAGCTGGGTCACCTGCTTTTTGTTATAGTCCTTTAGGGCATTCTCATAGCGTTGCTGAACTTTGATAAAGGCATCGTTTGTCTCAGCTGTCCACATAATTTGAGTGCCCACCAATGCCGGTTGGGCAGGCCATTCAAAGATCCAGACATGACGCGGCTTGTGATCGTAATGGGAAAGGGAACGTTTCAGCTGATCACGCAAAGTATCGCGCATTTTGTCAGTGACACGATTTAGCCAGACTTCCACCTTGCCGCTGCAATCGCAATTTTCTAGAAATGGAACATATTCCTCCAATTCTTTGGCCACCATTCCAGCAGCTTGTTTCGAGCCGGAAATTAAATTCAATTTGCCCATCGAATCATAGAGTTTTGTCAAGTGACGAGCCACCATAGAGGGATTATTGCCATTGGATAGAATATCCAGCAAATCGGCTGATGAAACGAAATAAAAACGTGGATAGGCAAGACGCTTCGTCTCCAAATAGTCATTCAAAGCTTTCTCGCAAAGTAGCAGCATTTTGAGAAGCGATTCCAGGTGATCGTAAAGTTTGCTGCCCGAGCGATTAGTGGACCTTACCACATTCTTATCAGAGTTCATTTGGGCCAACAGCGCCTTGAATTCCTTATCGATATAGTCAAAGCGCTTAGAGTCCTCTGGCAATTGGGAGCGTATATCCTCAGAGCCAATGAAAATACTCTCCAAATATTGCCATTTGCGTTGAACTTCGAACCATGAGCTAATAATTTGATCGGCATTCGACAGTTTTTGTTGCCAGGTGCGAACCTCGTGCTCAAAGAAGGCAATGTACTTGGACGAGGCCATATTCTGTAGCTGGCCCTGATGATCCTCCAGAGTTTCAATCATCTCTTCCGATGCCTTGAGCAGCTTGAGACCAGTTCTTTCGTGAATTTCTGTGCCAAACTCCATATTGGCCCAGGCAGCAGCTATATCGCGCAATTGCTTCTCCATGGCCATCTCCTTGACTGACTTGTCCACAATATTCTTTACTTCCTCCTCATACTCGTGCAGATTCAAATCGATAAGGTCCTTTAAAGTTGTCGAATCGTCCATGCTGAATTTCACTTGGGTCGTCTGCATTAATTCAATCCAATGACGATCACGAATGGCTGGATTTTGCAATTCTGTCACAGCACGTAATGAGGTCATTAGATTCTTCAGCGATGCTTCCATGAATATAAACGGCTCCCAGCCACGCATGGCCTTGTCGAGGCCACGCAATTCACGACCAAATTTCTTGCATTCCTGATCCATGGTCTCGATGTCTATTTTCTTCCAGGGTGTTTTCTTCCAGTCATTAATTGTCGACTCAATGGTAATGGCAAAGTCCCACATTACCTTGACCAGTTTCAAATCACTGCGACATAATTCAATTTTGGCAGCATCTGGTCCCTGCAGCTCGAACAGAACAGCTGATTCAGCGAGATTCTTTTGACGTTCCTCCAGAGCCACAATTTCCAAATCAGCCTCATCTATCAATTCGTAGCAATTGGGACAGGGAACATGAAAGAATTTTTTAAGTACAAACTTTTTGCGATAAGTATTCGACATGTTGTCACAGAGCATGATGCGCTTTTCTATCAAGTCTACTTGGTAACTCTGAATGGGTGCAATCATTTGCTTTGTGGTGGCTGCTAGTCGCTTTATTTTCATCCAAGCATCGGGTAATTCATTCAATTGAGCCAACTCTGTGTCTTTAAACTCGTAATTGTATTGCTTGAGAAGATCAACAATTTCTTTCAGCGGCTCGAACATATAATCGTAGACATATTGCTTCTCATTGATCTGATTCAGGACAGATAGAATCTTTACCAGACCCTCAAAGTCATCTTTTTGCAGTTCCATTTTGAGTACTACATTTGCCTCATCCACAAAGGCTTGAAGTTCCTCCAGTGAGTTCTTTACCCGATTGATTAGATCCATTTTAAAGAGACTTATCCACTGTCCTACTTGACTAAGTACTGAGGACTTGAAACCGGCCGTATTTAGGCGCAGAAAGACAAAAAAGTCTACAAATGTCTCCCAGGTGCGTACTTGATCTTGCAGTTCTATAAACTTATCCAATTGTTCTTTATAAACCGATAATGGTGGATACTCTTCCCCTAAAGGTTTCACACCTGAGCTGCCCTCTTGTTCTGCTTCTGCATCTCGTTCATCTAGGGTCAGGTTACGGCCATATTTTTTGACTTCCATTAAATATTTGTTCTTATCCCAGAGCCAGAGATATGAGTACTCCATATAACCTTTGCCATGCACTCGTATTGACTGCAGAGCCATTTTGATTTTGTTTATAATATCGAACCGCTGTTTATCCAAATCGGGTTTGTTTTCCAACTCAGCTGTTCAAATCATGAGAAGTAGTCAAAAACAGACATTAATCATTACTTTTTGCCAGCTACTTACACATGAAACGTATGGGCTCTTCACCCGTCACCTCGGTGGGATCCTGTGCGACCCGATATAACAGATTCATCATCTCATTCATATTACCCAATATTGTCTCTACAAAGAATAGGAAACCCGCTTTCGAGTTTGGATCCAAATTGAGAAAATAAACCACATTCGGCTCTTGCAATTCCATAAATATTTCAAAAATGGGTGCATTATTCTCATAACGATTCTCCACTTCCATTCTCAGGTATGTGGTGCTGGTGATGACTGCATCCAATAGATTTTCAGCTATAATTGTATCCACATACTGTTCGTAGGTTCGAAACAGTAGACGTTCCTCCTCGCTGACGCCCTTGAGCAATTCATATCGATGAAATGCAGTAATCACTTCCTCTTCGCTCTCCGACTGCTCCTCTTCACCCTCCTCATCCAAATAATCTTCCTCGCCGCCATCGCGCTTCTTTTTCACTTTGCCAATATTTGTCATCATGGTCAGACTTATAATTGGTGGCCAAATGCCATCGCCTTCATCCTCCTCCTCACCAGCCTCACCTGGTGGCAGACTATAACGTCGTGGTATATCAAAGAATAATTTTAGATTAATGTATGTAAGTAGATCGATGAGACGTTGAGTGATATTCGCCTGTTCCATACGATTATTTAAAATAGGTTCCCTAGGATCCGTATGTAACATTTGTGTGGGATTGAAATCTTTGCGTTGGAAAAGCGGCACCTTCCCCCAGGACCGTATACTCTCCTTAATGGCCTCCAAATTCTCTTGGGCGGCCACCAAACGATCATGCAAATATTTGACCATTTTGAAAATCATCACAATGAATTTTTGACCTAATGGAAAGTTTATTTTACATTCGCAATGAAATCGTGGTTGGTCCGCAAATACTTACTAAACTCATTCCATGTTATATTTTCTATAAGGGGCTTCATTTGCTCCTCAATCATGGCCATTTCGGTGGCAATTAAACCTTTCTCTGTTTCATGGGCTCTTTCATGGATATCATTATACCATTCGGCAATGCGCATTAGTTTAATACGCGCTTGCTATAAATAGAAATAATTAATTATTGTTATTAGTATTAGTTTTGGTTAGTCATGTTTACCCATAGCTCCTCCTCGCGACTAAAGAACTTCATTAGCTGTGGCGTCAATTCACAGTGAAGCAAACGCAATACTTTAATATCCTTAAGAGCAGTTTTTAGATTGTCGCTGAAATTCACACTCAGTATGTCGTGTTCATTCTTTTCCAAAAGAGTTAAAGCCATGCCTTGCTGTATACCAGCCCAGCATTCGACAACCCATTTGTCCAATATCTGCTTAATGAAATCATCAATTTCCTGCAACATTAGTTCATAGATATCCATGACATTTTGGCCACGTTCATTTTCAAAAATGCTAAAACAAAGAATGTAAAATTAATGAATCAATTAATTTCTTTCAAACACTTACGGATATTCGTATAATTCATGTTCCTTATGCATTGCCGTTATACGATATCGAAGTTTCTTAAGCCAGGCCACAGCTCCCGATATTTGCGGAAAGCAATCATCTGTTGGCAATTCCTGAGATGATGGAATATAATAGTCAATTATGTTAAAATGTCAACTATTATGCAACTTACTTCTTCTCCCGATACCAGATAGATCTGTTTAAACTCATTAAAATCCTTTTTCACATTTAGAATTTCTTCCTCAAAGTCATCGACTATAATATGCATAAATGGTTCAATGTGTTCCCTGATAATGGGACGTAATAAAAGCTGTCCGGCCAGCAAGAGATCGTGTGTATCTTCGAGTGCCTTCTCAAACTGAAAAGATATCATGCGCTCCATCACATCTGTTTTCTGCATGAATTTCAAACGATCCTTTTCAAATTCAGAGTTCTCTGCTTCTGGATCTAATGGATTATATTGTATGTTTGTCCATTCTCGATAGATGGAATTGTAATCATCGAGAATTTTCTCCAAAGCAGCTGTAATTTGACGTCCCTTTAGTCCACCCATGACGATTTTCTCTAATTTCTGAAAATCACGCCCTGTGTTGAACAGCTCTTTGAGTTCGCCCAGACGCAACATGAAAGCGTCGAGACGATGAAATATCTTTTCTGGATGCCAAGTCCAATCTTGAGAATTGAATGTGGTGCCAATTTTGAATTTCTTTAAGGAATTACGGCATTCCTTGTAAATAGTTCTATAAATGGTGCGAGATTAAGGAAAGAATTTACACAGGGAGATTCACTTACTTATAGTACTCTAAATGTTGAATATTCTGATCGACCTTTTTATAGGCCTCATCTATGTCGCCTTGAAAAATGGAATCTGGTTCAATTGTACGTATGGCACATTCGATAATTGAATTATGTAGTAGATTGAAGAATAATGTCATGTTATTGAGCGTGTGAAAGTAACGAGAATGTCCCCAGACCAATCCAACGGTTAGCATAAGTGGACGAATTTCGGGTCTATTTTCGTCCATATCGCAATTCTCAAATTTATCCATTTTCTTTTTCTACAAAAACGCAAAAGTTACACAAATTCGTCTAATATAATATCTTTGTCTTACCAATGGTGCCAGGCATTTGGTTATATCTCTCGCCTCGGCTAAAGCCTCTAGAACAAGTTCCACGATCCGTCTATACGAATGTTCGAATACCGATTGAATTTTCTCCAAGACAAAACCTATGGTCTTGATACGCTTATCGCACAATTGGTCAACCAAACTATCAAGATTCTCTAAGCGTGATTCCCAGAATTGAAATAAAGCTTCTGGCAATGGATATTTCTCTTTGGAATATATTTTCTCGGATGGCTTAATGCCAACTAAATCTTCTACAGAATCTAGCCACTTGACCACCATGAACTCTAATGAATGCTTCATTAAATGATTGACCACTGAAAGATCTCTGAACGAGAGAGAGAGACAGTTATAATTATTTTAGAGTCTTTATATTAAGCTACTCACCCTGCTGCAATAGCTGGAGCCGCTTCCATTACCTCATCCATGCATATGGGCAATGGGAATATAGTTCGATTGATGACCAAACCCTTCATTTGGGCTATGCCATTACGCATCTCTTGTGATTCCGTTTTCATGTCATTAACTATCACACTAGTCCATCCAGTTTGGTTGACAGGATTGTTAAGCAAAGGGAAAAATATCTCATCGCAGAGTACGGAAAGATTTGCCAGAGGATTGGGCAATAGATCACCAATCATAAGTGACTACAAAAAAGAGCTTTACTTTTGTTTCCCCCTAACATAGCTCGCAAATAACTGTCGACAGATTTTTTTCTTGCGGTCTTGTTGCGAGCACAACCGAAACCGCTCATACTCTTTCGCTCTTCTTCTGAGCAAGACACTTTTGCTGTCTTTATTTGTGTTTTCTGTTGAGCTCTTTTCGTTGAGATCTTTGTATTTTGGTCTTTTAATGAGCAGTGAGTAAAGAGCGAAACGAGAAACGCTCGTACAATGAGACTCAGCAAAAGACAGGTTGACCGAAAAACAACCAAAACAAAACAGAATAAAAAAAAACGGTTTCGCTCCGAGCGCGAGCGAGATAATTCAAGAACCGAAAAATCTGTTGCTTGCTGAGTCTTTTCGTAATGAGTCAGGAAAAGACACTTATTTGTAGACAACGAGAAACGGTCGACAGTTATTTGCGAGCTATGCCCCGTAATCGTTTTATTTATCTACTCACATTTAACATATTTTCTTCAATTAGATATAATGGTCGAGAGTTTCGTATGAAATAGGCCACCTTCGATCGCGGTTTGGCCGGAAAATTGTTTGTGGGATAGAGCTGGGAACTGGAATTCAATGTGAATATCAAACGTTCTACGTTCGGATTGTTGAGAAACTCCATTATCAGGTCCTGTCGAAGAGAAAAAGGCCGCGAAAAATTTACTCATTCAACTGTGCATTCAATGTTGCGATGATTCTGCAGGCACAGCACACACCATGCATAGTCATAGGCGGAACGTTTGTAAGGGGTGTTGGGCAGGGGGCGTGGCTAATTATGTTCTATACCCTTCTGGGTCCTAAAGGCAACGAAATGGAAGAAAAGCAACACTAGAGCGGGTAAAGAGCAACGGTAAATGTTACGATTTTGCAAAATAATCAGAAAATGCTCTCAACATTTTACGTAAAACGAAAAGCGAAACGAAAATTCACGAGGTAAAGCGGAAGTGCTGTGGTCGCATTGTTGTTGTTGTTGTTGCTCTGTTGCGTTATCTAATTACAAAGGAATTGTGCAGTAACGTCACACAGATTTTTGAAGGTTTGGTATTTTTTGTTTTATTTTTTTTCACCACACTAGAAGAAAAAAAAGATAAAAAGTATAACAAATGCGGAAAGGTAAGCAACAAAAAAGTCATTAATATTTATAGTATATGTTAAAAAAGAGTTAAAGAAATTTGCATAAAGTTATCAACATGTCATTAAGAGAGTTTTATTTACTTCTCTAAAGAAAAGGTCTTTAAAACGAGATCTAAAAAACTGTTAAAGAAATTGCAGAATTTCCAGCCCACATATCTAACAAAAAGTTTTTCTAATATGCAGGCATTGATTGAAAATGTGTTGGATAGGAAAGGCCGAAACAAATTTTGTTAAGTGCAGCAGCTTCAGTCAGACTCAGTCAGTTTGGTAAAATATTATTTCTGTTCAAATGCACAGAGGGTCTGTGCCGCATAGGTTTTTGGGCCTGGTCCTCGTCCTGGTCCTGGGCCATGGCCACAATAACAACAGCAGAAAAATGCTGCGGGCATCCGATTGATATATGTAGGTATCTGCATTTGTATGTGTGTGTGTGTATATATAAGTGCGTTGTTTTTGGACGTACTATCTGGTTTTGCCTAAAGAATGACCCGCAGTTAGTTACACACACACACACACTGGGGGGAGGAATTGGGAGAAGGAACAGACACATATGCGCTAAATACACTTGTGTCTAATAAGTTTTATCCAAATGGCCAACGAAGCGTGCACCCACACAAATACAACAAGGGTCAACCCCTCACCCTCCCCCCAATTGAATGGTCTGACGGCGGGGGTAAACAAATGAAGGGTCAGTACAATTTTTAGAAGGCGGGGTTGGAGGGAGTGTACAGATGGAGGCTGGTAGCTGGAGCACAGCTGCGTATGCGGCATATTTGAGTTTGTATGGCGAAAAATTGTCAAACTGCCGGCCGTGCGCGGCCTGAAAGTCACTTTGGGCTGGCAATCTGCTTAGCTAAAAACCCAAATTCCCATCATACCATCGAACCCCCCCCATCCCTATTACACACCATGGGGCACTTGCATTTAAATTGTGAAAATATTTGGACGTTGGTCGTTAACTGAAAATTGAAGTATGGCGGTTGTTTTTGAGGCAGTCAACCAACCAACCAGCCAGTCAACCAACCTACAACAAAAAAAAAATCTTTAAACAAACGAGGTCAGCAACGATGGGGAAGAGGAAAGGAGTCTGGGCGGGAGAGTGGACGCTAATTGCGTGCCTGTCAACACTCGAAATAAAAATAATATTTGCAACAATTAAAAGCGCGCTAAATGACAACAAAAGAGCCAAACAACATTTCTAAGGAAAGCCAAAGGGAAAAAAACAAAAAAACAAAAACCTAAAAAAGGGATTCGTATAAAAAAGGCACTGGCCTCCGGGCCGTTGCCACCTGCCGCATAATTCCACATTTCAAAAGGGGCACGACACAAAAAAAAAAAAAAAATTAAATAAAAAGGCCAACGCGTTTAGCAGATTTGCAGGCCTGGCAACGGCAAACGGCAGCAAATTATGCAAATTAAAAATTTGTGACAGGACAGAAGAGTGTCAAAAGAGCAGGATGCCAAACAGGCTCCTGGACATCAGGATTGAACTGAAGATGCTGCTGCTGCTGATGATGATGAAGTCTTACCTTGTACTCGTTTGTTGTTATCATTTTGGTCCATTTCTCTTGCTTCAGACGCATGGTTTTGCTCACATAATTCCAGAAAAACTCTGGTCTATTGTCAACCTGTAAAAAGAAAATGGAAACCCAAATCTTGAAAGGAACAGACAGAGGGAGAACGAGAGGCAGCTGAAGGAAGTTTACCCACCACTTCCTTTTTCTTCTCATCATCGGCCATAATTATTATTATTATTTGCTATGTTTTTTTGTTGTTTTTATTTTTTAGAAATATTTTGTTTCACTTTTACTAATCAAATGAAATCATGAAATGAAAATGCTTCAAATGTGTATCTCAAGGCCTACTCTGAAAATGAAAGGAAGAAAGAACAACTTTTGATTTGTTGAAGATGTCATTTGATTTAGATTTTATTTTGATTTTTTAGCAGCATTTTACTAAGAATTTTGAAGGCAGGTGTAGTCAGGCAAGTGATGGTGATGTTGATGGTGATGGAGATGATGGTGAGTGAGTGAGTGAGTGAGTGGGTGAATTTGTTTGTGTTTCTTCTATCCAACGTATAACGATGATTCTAGTCCGTGTAACACATTTGAGCCATCCTTCCCTTTCACTCTATTTGGTTGCCAGCGGCATTTTGAAACGTTTGGGTAAATTCCTCTTCAACAATTTCCAATTGATGCTTGTGGGCTGTGCATCGTTGTTACGCTTCTTGGTGGCCAATTGCTTTTGCTTTTTGGCCTTGTTGGCCAACTTGGAACGTATGATCCCCAGACTATGATACTGACTGGCGCTGCGTGTCATTTTAGCATGGCTAATTTGCTTGGGCACACGAAACTTGCGCTTCAGTTGCATTTTGCCATGACCGAACTTGTTCTTGGACCCAGCCGAATTCAGTGTGTTGGATTTACCTTTCGTTTTGTGTAAGCTCTTTGATGATTTTGCCGATTTAACCGATTTGAGGGACTTGAGGGACTTGCTGGACCTGTTGGATTTGAGAGACTTCACAACTGATTTCGCCGTCGTCGTCGTTGTCTTCGTCTTTGTCTTTGTTGTTGTCGCTGTCTTCGGTTTGAGATTTTTAGCCGATTTCTGTTTGGTGATCACGGCACCGCCCTTGGCACGCTGAACCAATTGTTTCTGTGACATCTGCTGCTGCGGCTGCGGCTGCTGCTGTTGCGGCGTGGCCACTGAATACTTGAGAGCTGGCGGCGGTTGCTTGGAGAATGAGCGAGCTGCCTTAACAATTGAGTCAGTGTTGCCAAACACTTGCATGATATTCCGATTGACATACTGTAGATATTTTAGCGAAGAGGCACATAACATGCATTTTTGTTCACCCTTATCGCTGTTATTACGTATCAGGCTCTCCAGATACAGAAAATTCTTGGCCATATTTTCGCAATGGGGACACTTGCTGTTGCTGCTGTTGTTCATGTTGTTGCCGTTGCTTGTTGTATTCTCTAAAACCTGCGAAATTGGAGGATCGGCAGTGCCGCTTTTTTGTTGCAAATTAAAGGCCGAATTGTTTGGTACTACGTAGTCTTTAGCTGGCTTTTTTTTATCTAAACCGATCATTTTTCGTAAAACTGAAATTTTGTTCACCTTCTCAGGCATCAAATTTGACTATGGACATAAAGTGGAATATAGGTTAATAGGTAAACAATTATTCGTTGACATTTGATGAACTTGGCCTACCTGATGAGCCATGATTTCGTTTCGATTTCACTTTTTTGGTTTTCACCTAACAATAATATTTGTTAGTTAACGAAATTTCTTTATGTTTTTGCTCCAGTCGGCCTGTTTTTTGTTGCTGCCTGCTACTGCTGCTGCTGCTGTTAATTTTCTTAGCGTTGAAATTGCTTTCGTCTGACATTGAAAGCAACGCCGCCTGCCTTTCAATTATTCTCAATTGCTGGAACAAAATATTGTCATCGACCTTGTGCCACTCAATTATCGATAAAATAAATTGCATTCCATATTTAAAGGGGCACGAAAATTAATTTAAACACTTTCCCCCATTCCCCAACACACAAGCACAAGCACACAGAGTTAGTTTCTATTTCCTTGGGCGCAATTAGCGATAATCAGCTCGCAATTCTCAGTGGCTGCCCAGTGAGCCTTTTGATCCCTTTCCCTAGTTTTTTCCTCATTTTGATTGTGTATTTGGGTCAGCAAGCAGCCCATTGCAATCATTTATTTTATTTCGAGATTAAATCGCGAAATTTTAGTTTTTCGTGTCGTGTCGTTTGTTGCTTTTCGGTTATTCGTTTCGTTTTTTGCTAACACATTTTTAAATGGCCCCCATTGGACAATGGTCTAAAAGTTGACCTTGGATGGGAGCAGCAAATGGTCAATTATATATAGTGTTTTTAGTTGACTGAGGTCATCAAATAAATTACCCGATTTAATAGTTATGCAAACATAAATGCTCTCAAAGGGAAACTTTTCAATGAGTTAAGGAGCCGTCTTCATCTACCACAATTTGCCATCCAGGACTCACGTGGTGACTCGTGAGCGTGTGTGTGTGTCACTAACTTTAAATTGGCAATATCTTTGGCAAAGTCAAAACAGCAACTCAAAATACGAAAGCAGCAGAGACGTGGCTACATGGTCGTACTTTGGTTGGGCGTTACACTAAACATGATTGCTCATAAATGTACGGGGGCGTATACGTAATGTTAAGGGTAATGAATTGATTAAACGTTTCATCTGGTTTAACAAATTGTGTGCTTTGTCTGTCTTGGCATGACATTGGCCAAGTTTTAAATAGATTTCAATTATTCGCACTTTGCATGCGACAACTGGGTGTTAATGTTAATGGATTTGTGCCAAGTTCTACCTAAACTGTGCCCACTGATTTATTTGTGGTGAAAAGCAGGACACTTTCATTTTTCTTTTGTTTAACATTTGACCCACAAAGGTTGCCGTTGGTTTGCTCTTTGGCGCGTCCTCTTTGCTGTAACGACTTCCTGAGACGCCGGCAGCAGCAGAAGCAGCAGCAGCACTGCAAAATACCATTTGCATAGCCGACATCGACATTGACGTCCTGCCTTAACACACTGCGCGTCCCCTCTCTTACCTTTTCCCCTTCTTCTTGCTGGCTTCTTGCGCCTGCTTGACGTGTTTATCGCCTGCAAATGGCGATTCTTGATTCACCTTTGGGCTTTACTTTGCCTTTACCTTTGGATTTTGGATTTGTGCTTGCTTTGGGGTGTGGCAGTGGGAGTTCAACTTGCTCGACCATTTCAATATCAACGGAGGCATGCATAATTTCGACCGAGCCTATGTAAATTTGTTCCACTTTTGAAGAGTGTTTTTTTCGTTCGTTTCCAGAAAGCAGGTCAACTTCATTTTGTGTTTCTTTTTTTGTTGTCATGTGTGAGTGCTGACCGACAACCACAACAGCAGCAACAACAGGCGGTTGTTGGCTGTTTTCTTGTTACTTGTTTGATGTGCGAAAGCCGCAAACACAAATTAGCACAACACTACGAACAGCACAACGTAAACGAAACACTACACACACAGAAGTGGCAGCAGCAGCAGCGGCAGTGGCTGGTAGCGGCGCTACCATAATTTCTTTTGCAACGCTGCATTGAGAAGGAGTAAAGTAGGGTAGTGTACCTTCTTCTTAGCTGCTTTTCGCGTTGATTCGCGTTTTTGGTTTTTACTGCCTTTGCTTTGGTTTAGTATTTTCCGTTTTTTTTCTTTTTGTTTTTTTTTTTTGCAAAGTTTTTTATTTTATTGTTATTATTTCGAGCTCTGAAGCAGCCGCTGACGTCGCTGTCGACGTCGTTACCACATAGTCGTCGTCTGCTGCTTGGCATAAAGTCCAAAGTAAGAATACTTTGCGGTCAGTTAGGATTTGAAGTTGGCTAGTAACGCGACAACGTGTCCCAGCACCTGCTTAAGCACTTGCCATTTGCGTACATATAAACTATTCGTGTCATTTTCGGCTATTAAAACCAATATCTAACGCGCCAAGTTGAACGATAATCGAAAAAGTGTTGCAAATTCCCTGACAAAGCAAATATATTTCTCGCGTGTCTAAAAGTGAAAGGATTTAGAACGGAGTGAGTATATACACATCGAAAGAATAATTAACTATGGACAGTCATAAGCTCAAGTCATGTTAGTTTAAAAATTTGAATCATTATGTAACGACATTCTTTATCATTTATGAAGCATACGAATGGTAAAGTATCTTGTCTGGGTACTCTTTAAAAGAACCAAACAAAACAAAACACATTTCAAGTTGTTGGTCCTAAGAGTTTACATTAAAAAGTTAGATAAAGATTAGCGAATTCTTTCAAACAATACTTTACCTTTAGACATATCTTTATTATAAAATAATTTTATTTCTAATGAATCATTAAAGACATGAACACGAGATAGTTGATAATAATAGTCGCAAATACAACAGCATTTTCTGTACCTATTGTTTTTATCCTAAAATTTGTATATTATTAAGCTCAGAGTTCATGAAGGTAGACTTCGCAAACGTTTAATATGCCAAACAATTAATTCTTCAATAGAAAAGATTCACCTTCTCGTCCTCTTATATAAACACATATACACATAATTATTGTTCCTGTATGTATTTCTTGTACATATATGTATAAATGAGTCAACAACTTTGGGACTTTTCAACTTTTTCTTGTTGCTATTCAAAAGTTGAACGTATGCTCGGGAAGGAGTCGGGTTCTGACCTTTTCAACAGTGTGGGAGAGTAAGCAGAAAAATCTTCGAAAAGCTCTTTATAAATTTTATGCTAATAAAATTTGTTCCTCATATATACATGCATAAATATATAGAGTAGATATATATGAAAAAAAATATATACATATATACACCTCCTATACACAAAAATGTATTGTGCTTCCTGCAATTTCTTGAAAAGTTTTTCTTGAAGTTCTCCTGTGCCCAGCAGAAACGATTAAAGAAGGCAAGTGTAAACAATTTAAACTTTTTGCTTCATGCGCCCAAGCCCAAATAAGTATGCTAAATATTCAGCGAAAATTATTCCATGTAAATGAAATGTTGGCCTGTCATGAGTGTTTAATGTAATATTATTACCTGATTGTGCTGTAACAGTAGAGACAAAAGGCAGAAGCATAAAATCGGAAATAATTTTATTTCTCACACATTAGAATAGAGATGAGTGTGGGCGTGGGTTGAACTATTGTATGTAGAGCTCATACGACTCCTTCTTTCTCTCTCTCTTTCTGTCTCTCTGTGTATGTGTGTGGATGGGATGAAACTTTTTACGCATAGCCACACATTCAAAGCTCGCAACGCATTTTAGCTAAAAGCATTTCAATGCTGTTAACTATTTTTGATGGCGTTACGCACTATAAACCGTAGCACCGTCATTTCCAGTGAACTGAACTAAGGAGGCAACCTCCAGGCATTGGTTGTTGGAGGTGGCTGGCTACTATGAATTTCAAAGCGAATAAAAATGAATGAATTTCTCAACGGCATTCAAACACTTAATTTGCTTCCCATAAGTGTATGTGTGTGGGTGTGTGCACCTTAAAGTTAATGAGACAAAGCCGCTTAACGTTTTTGTGTGTGTGTGTGTGTGGTTGGTGTAATGTGGGTGGTAAGTTCGCGTTCTTATGTTAATGAAATAAAAATTAAATTGCTGCAACGGGGAAAGTGCAAATTAATTATGTTGCCAGTCACAGGGCAAGCGGTTTGATGATTGTCCTACCCAACTTCAGGTCAACTGGTTCAATTGTATGTCATGTGAATAGTGTCAGTAATTAAATGAAATCGACACCAGTGAAATTGGCTAGACAAAGAGAGAGAGAGAGAGAGAGACAAAGTGAAGGAAAGAGACCACGACCGCAAGCACATACTAAAAAAGTAATTTATTTCTTTATGCACACCAAAAAGATTCCTTCAGAGAAAAATGTTTCTCCATGTAAAAGTCTAATAAAATTAAAGTAAAAGGCAAAAACGGTTTGAATGACTTTTAGATATTACATATAACCTTTACTGTCTCTCTTCCCTTTAGAAATATGCGAGTGGCAGTTTACTAACTATAGACAAAAGTGAAAGCAGCCACAATTAGTATAAAAACCAGAGGGCCGGGGCTAACTTCGACCGCGTCAAAGTTTGTATACCCTTGCAATTTTTTTGGTAACTCTTTCCTTACCTATAGCCATCAAAGTGGAAAAACGTTTAAGCTAAAAAGGCTAATGTTTGCGAAAGAACGGCCTACATAGGAAATAACGAAGATATTGATCAAAGTCACTGTTTTCCACCGATTGTTCCTATGGGAGCTATATGATATAGTTACCCGATCCTTATCAAATTTGGCACAGTCATTACCAGATATATTAAACTGACAAACAATTAATTTGAAAGCAATCGCATTAAAAGTAACGAAGTTATTGATAAAAGTCACTGTTTTCGAAAGATCGTTCCTATGGGAGCTATATGATATAGTCACCCGATCTTGATCAAATTTGGCGTAGTCGTTTATATGTGAAATTAACTCACCAATATTAAATTTCACGACAATAGCTCAAAAAATAATGAAGTTATTAAGAAAAGTCACTGTTCGTGACTTTGCCATTTGTATGGGAGCTATATGATATAGTGATCCGATCCGGCTGAATCCGAGATATACAACGCCTGCAGTATATACAAGCCTACATGCAAAATTTCAGCTCTGTAGCTTCAACGGTCTAGGAGGAGTTTGCGTTGATCCAGACGGACGGACGGACGGACGGACGGACATGGCTATTTGAACTCGTCTCGTCGTGCTGATCAAGAATATATATACTTTATATGGTCGGAGATGCTTCCTTCTATGCGTTGCACACTTTTGACCAAAATTAATATACCCTTTTTGCAAGGGGTATAAAAAGATGGATTGATTGACAATCTGCTTACCACATACGTGACATGGGGAAATACCTAAAGAAGTGGGGGAAAACTGCAAAAGAAAAGGGGGAAACAATCAAACGATGGGTTGTTGGGTCGCTTCGTAAGTCGAGTGCATATTAACAGAAAGTCGTCGAAAGACGACGACGACGTCGACGAAAAGCTTGCTGATAGACAATGTGAAGCAGCAGTAGTAGCACCATCATGCCAATGGGATTAGCACAACAAAGTGCGGGAACGCATGGAGCAAGTGCGTGCCTGAGTGCACCTGTCAGAGCTTTTAAGTCCTTCCTTCTAGTCCTTGTAGTTGCCTGCTATGTTTATGAGCCCAGCAACTGACAAGTTGACAGCACCCAACTGTACAACAACTAAGTAGCACAACCAGCAGCAGTAGCTCCTTTGGCTCAACAAACAAATGAAGCCATCGCATGTGTCCATGCGGGCGTCGGCTTGTTTTCTAGCTTTCGGATGCAACATGCAAATGGGAACACATCAGACATCAACAAGTATGCCAGTCCATACACAGAGACTCCACAAACACACATACGCAAACACACACACACACACACACACACACACACACACTCACACACAGTGAACTGCCAAGTTCAGTCGAATAAATGCATAAGCTCATCTCTCGGTCCTCCTTTTCCCATATCTGAATGTTGAATGCACAGGCTCAAGCAACAGCAACAGCTCCAAAAAGCAATTGCATGCTAACCAGGTGACCAGAAGATGAATCCACACGAAAAGGGTGGACTGCCATCCTGCAAAAGAGACCGTACTTTAATTAAAAAATCGTACCGCGTGCCTTATTTGGCCATTGTCAGCGTTGTGGCCACATCATGTTGTTACGCCTCAAACTCGTACTTTACGATTGCCACAAGTTCCTAATACTCGTACACGGTTCGGTTGTGAATGGTAGTCTGAATTTTTGTTTCCTTCTTGTTGATTTACCCTTTCAATATTTTCTAAATCTACGGATTACAGACTCAAAATTGCTTCAAATGTAGTTGTATGCTAATTTTTCTGGCTAAACTCCAAAGCATTTTGCAGACCCTTGTTAAGTAATGTGGAATAGATCTTATCTTTAATGATGTTTTAATATGACCAAACTTGGCTAAGGGCGAATTGTGTTATGTTAACTAAGCGGTACTAAATTACAGACTAAAATGACCCATTTGATACCTCGTTTTGTAGAGAACAACTAAAATGGAGCTTGGTTTAACGTACTGAGCTCGTCTCGATGTAAAATAAGCAATTGTCTATCAACTTTTACAGGCTAAACAAACAAAGAGTAAGACTAAATTATGTTAACTTTATATAGTCAACCTACTTTCAGTTAGTTGATAAGTAAGAAGCAACATATGTATACATAATTGCAAGGGCATGCGTTAGTTGATGTGGCGGCTGATGGAAAGAGAACTATTGCTCCTTTGTTTTTTGGCAGTTACCAAATGCAGCTGCCAAAAGTTGCCTTAACTTGTGCACAATGTGTGCAGTTTATTTCTGGGGCATTTAAGTGACTGGCCGCTTTAGTCAGGGTTACTGCTTACCCCTTTCTCCATCTCACCCTCCCGCTTATACAGTCTTACTGTTTCTCTGGTTTTCTCTAGTTCTCTTGCTCTCCTGCTGATTCTCTCTTGATGTTGCGCTGTTGTTGCATTCTGGCTTTGCCTGGCTCCCAATGCCTTTGACGGCTGGACGAAGGGCTGAAGCTGGTGTTGGGGCTGGGGAAGTTTTTTCTGGCTTTGGTTGCAAGCAGAATGTCGGCCAAACTAACACATCCTGACACAAGTCAAGAAATTTATGAGCTGTAACGTTTTGCCAGTGGTGTTCGTTCGTCCTGTTCTGGTGCTGTTGGTGCTTTTGGCTTAATTGAAATTTAAACGTTTAACCCTTAGTGTCAGCAGTTAAGTCCTTTGTTTTCTCGGCGTTTTGAGTAACTCTTATGCAGCTGACATTTTGCTATTTCAATTTGCTTCATTGAAACAAGCAAATACCGACGAATCTATGACTCATTTCGATGATGATTTGATGTCGGGAAAACCAATAAAAAATGGATCGAAATTAACCCAATTATGGAGCTTAAAACTTTTGTTTTTTGGTTTTGGTTTGGTTTTCTGTAAACTTTATTATTAGACGAGCCCGCCAACACGCAAAGGGCGCTGAAATGCGTGTCCGAAGTCAGAGTTGGCCAGTCGTTTGGTATGTAAAGTTGCCATGACAACCATCGTTGGCCAATACAATGGAACAGAGCATGCACCAATTGAACACCTACACACACACACACACACACACACACTCAAACACACACGGTGTACATACACTCACACCCTTTTAGCCAGTTGTGTGAGAGATTCCGACAGAGCTTGGCTAACCTTTTTTTAACCAATTCTTTGTTAATAAATAAAAATTTGTGTGTTAAATTAAATAAAAAAGATGCCAAAAGAGAGAAAATGAAAAAATTGAAGAAAAAATGCAAAGTTCAAGTGAACCTCAACCTCACCGCAGAATATAAAAAAAATTCACCTCCAAAAAGAAAAAAATGCTATTTCAAAAATGCAAAATATTTACCCTGTCAGTGCCTGTGTGTGTGTGTCTGTGAGTGTGTGTGTGTGTTTACCTGTTTAATATAGTCAACGGCAAATAGCGGACAGTGAGTGCAAATTGTACGCTACCACAGCTGACTGGAATGCTTTGTAGTGAAGTAAAATAAGCTGGCATGCTGATGGCTAAGGAGAATGCTCTCTCCGTTCTCTCTTTCTCACTCTCTCTCTCCCTCCTGTTTAACCTTTCTATTTTTTTTTTTTTTTGGGTTTACTGTGACAATTAGCCAGATGAATTTTGAACAAAGTCAAAGTGAAAATATTCTCATAAACAGAGTCAAACAGAGAACAACAATTCGTTGTCGTTGTTCCGGTGAAAAGTTAGAAGGTAAAATCGTGGGTAGAGGTGGTTAGATGCGAGGCCAGATGGGCTAAAGGTGGTTGGAGTGGTTTTTCAATGAAGTGTTAAGTGGGTAAAACTGTCTGCTGTGGTCGGTGGGTGCTTCTAGCTACTTCAGTTACTAGCTACCTATCTGGGTACCTATACACACATATGTTTATAGGCAGCTGTTGTAGGTGTGTGTGTGTGTGTATTCAGTTCTCGTTTTGGTGTTGTGTCGCTTCTAACTTGGCAAACAGTGATGCGGTCTAAACTAGACTACACACACACACACACCTTTTGTCAGCATCCTTAACTTGTTGTTGTTGCTGGCATTGTTTGATGATGGTTATAAAGCTGACAGCTGTCAGTTGGTAGTAAATTTGCTAAAATGTTTATTTGCCAAGCGGCTGAGTTTGCGTTTAACAGCACACACACACATACACCCATACCTGCCTTCCAACCACCACACATCCATACGGCCAGAGAAAACCACACTAATACACTTGAATAGTTGGGGTTGACACCACACAATCACAGACTTGTGTAAGCATATAGATATAGACACACAGACAGAAGGGGAAGAAGAACCAAGGAAGGGACCTCCTGGGGCTGCTGTAAGTTTACTAAACGTGGACTAGGTTTAATCATTTATAAACAACCGCAGTAGGAGCAACAACAACAACAACAACAATGGCATACGCAATGCCTGGACAATGCGTGCATGACAAATGTTTTGGTACTTAATAATAGAATAATTATGGCAACACCATAAAACGGTTTAATGATTATGACACACATTTGAGCACACCGAACCGAATGCAAATGAGTGTAGTTCATCCCAAAAGGAGCTAAAATCTGGCAAAAGTTTCTCATATGCAAAAGGCAAGAGCAAACAAAAACTTTCACTACTTTATTAGGGTGAGACGAGGGAAACATTAACTAAAACGGATTGAACTCAAGCCTCACTTTCGTAAAGAGTTCGATGGCAAAACCGACGCTCTCTTAGAATTGAATACCCCCACTTGTTACACCCATGCAAATGTAGATGTTCCCAGCACCCTTAGTATAGTATCTATTTACTTGTAGCATGTCTGTTATATTATTATGATTCTGCGACATCTGTAATGGCTGCTATTTAATGGCCTCTTGGCAATTATAGGAGACAGAAGGGATAATGAGTAAAACTTGTGACTAGAAAAAGTCTATGCGGAAAATATAATTTTCATAATGCATAGAGCATGAATCAAACAATGATTTCTCTCTTTACAAAATGCTTCACTTTTCATTTTTAACTTGTAGCAAATAACTCGGAAATCCACTCAATTTGCAATATTTAATCAATTGCCATCAGTTATTTACGTTTTGCTAGATACTTTTTATCTTCATTCGCTGCTGCGAGCTAATGGAGCTCAAACTTCAAACTGCCAGGCTCTCCTTCTCTATATATCTCAGCATCAATGATGACAAAATGTTCTGGGGGGGGAGGCAACATTTTTTTATTGCATTTCAATTCGAACTGTGCGAGCAGTGAGGCAATTTTTTTTTGTTTCGCCTTTATTTTTTGTTTCTTTTCTTTTTATTAATTTATTAAAAGCTTCGGCCTTCCCGCGAGTCGAGATGGCTGGCAACGTTGGCGCCTGTTCAACGCCTCGTAAACCTTGCCAACCAAAATCATCATCAATTGCTGTTGCAGCCATGACGGCAAATGAAATGTAAATCTGTGTGGGAGGCAGAGAGACAGAGGCAGAGAGACTCGCAGTAAAGGAAAATCGAAATAAGCCACAGTCGCTTCAAAGTTTAATGCCCTGGCAATCGCCATCATTGCATCTTTCTTGTTTATATAATTTCATTTCGCTTTTCACACAGACTTTTCAATCAATGCGGACGATAGAATCGTATATCGTGTTTTATAGCTTTATCAAGCTGCTTTTACTTTGCGCTTTAAGCACGTAAATCGAATGCATTCAAAAGGATGATTATGCCATAATTTGTTGTGGCTAAAAATAAATCCCAAAAATTCGAAAGAAAATTCAAAAAGACGCTGTTGGATATAATTTTTTTATTTTTTGTTCTTGTTGTATTTCATGAAACTATTTTCCACGCGATTAAACAACTCAAATTCACTTTGATATCGCGTGAAATGTGCGGCGCTTATGTGTGAAAAGGGAAATTTAAATCAAATGCGGATGCATTGAATTTTTCATAGCATACTTTAGTGCGCTCGGTGGAGTTGTCAACGCCCAGCGCGCAGCACACAGAGAGACAGAGACAGTGAAAGAGAGAGGGGTACAGAAAGCGGGATCAAGCAAGGGATATATGTATAGCTGATGTCTATTTCGCTGTCAAGCTAGTCCCCAGTGTGTGTGTGTGTGTGTGTGTGTGTCAGCGCTTTGATAAAAACCGAAATTAATTATTGACGAGGCTGTTGCCGCGCATTGCTTTCGTTTTTGTCGTTGGATGTTGAAAATTTTAAAGGCGTTCGACTGAAAGCAGTTGGCGCATTAGCACACATACGCTGCCTCCAACACAAACACACACACACACTGTGTATGAATATGGCAATTTCCGTTTACGCTTAAAAGCACAAAGCGTATTTACTTTGAGCAAGCAAAACTGTCAGCGTCAACCGCAAACTATCGACGTGAAGAGTAACATAGCAAACCCGCCCGCATTGCCAAGCAAACAAATTAGTGTTTAATTATACATAGAACAAGGGATTCTCCTAACCAACTAAACCAACAAACTATTCATTAACTTTCAAAAACAACAAAAAACAAACGCGCAAAAAAGAAAATAAAACCATAAATGCTTCAAAGCGAACGAAAAATGGTTAAAAGGAAAAACTAAACACAAAGAGTTAGACAAAAAGATAGAGAGAGAGAACGTGAGAGAGAGAGAATGCAGCAGCAAGAACATCCCACAGCGGAAGTGAAACGCGAGACGGGTCCAGTCAAACCGCCGCGTCTGAAGGCCAACACGAAAAAGCATTTGCAATTCGAAAGTCCATTGCCGGTACGAACACGTACTAAAGTAAAGGATCAGCAGGAGCAGCCTCTAAAGCAACAGCAGCAAGAGAATGCCATTGTGAATGTTGCTGCTGTTGCGGAAGTTAAAGTTGCCATAAAAAATCGTCTCGCCGAAGGCTGTAGTCGTCTTATGTATGCGTGTCAGCAAGGCGACATTATCCAAGTTCTCGCCCAAATACGCGCCAAGGTAAGAGATTTCTACAACTATTAGGTACATAGAAAGCCAAGTTTTTTGGCGCATCCAAACATGTGTTGGGCACGAAAATAGCAACAACAACAACAACAATTGGGACCAAGAACAAGCAGCCAGACAAAAGCCCAAAATCGGAGCAAAAGGCGTAACAAGATTTTAATCTTTTTCCACAGTCACGATGAGCCAACACAAAAACTTAAAGCCAAAGACAACCCTTTACTCCTCCTACTTCAATCTCTCTCTCTCTCCCACTTCTGAAATTTAAATTGGAATGGACCAAAGAGTGGCAGCAGAAGAGGTGGAGGTCGTTTCTGGCTTTACAACTTCCATTGCAGTCATTTTGGGCGCATTGTTCACAGTTCAGGGACCTAATTGCTTCATAAACATTTCTACAACAACCAGGCAGACCGGAATGGGACGAAACGAAATCTTCTCTCCCAGCTCCCAATGACAAAAGACAAGTTGAATTTCGAATTCTGTAAATGGCAGGACATTTAAAATTGACAAAATAATCCCTAAGCTTAGTTATGGCGAAAGGCATAGGCAAACGCAAAGGCAAAGGCAGCAGCAGCAGTAAATTTTCTCTATGCTCTTCCCGAGAAGACCGGCCTCTCAATTTTGTACATTTCATTTCATTTGGCATCGTTTTGTTTTTGTTTTCGTTTTCGTTTTGGTTTTCGTTTTGCTTTCAAGCGCTCGTCAAGCGGCTAAATATGCCAGCCAATTTCACATTTAATTGAAATTTGAAAAGTTTTTAATTGAACGCAGATAAATTTGGTAGAATATCATGCCACTTGCCTCCTATCTAAAAGTAATGGCTGTTCCCTTTTTTCGTGAGCAAACATTGTCATGTTGCTAGTTTTGCAATTATTCGTTCTCTCTCTAATTTGGCTTGACAAATGCGCTTCATTTCCGGCCAGCCGGTCAATTGAATGCTGATTCCCCTTTTCTCTCTCTCTCTCTCAGCCATTTTGGCATCGTAATTGATAATGACGCCAAATTTAATGTGAAATTGCCTGACATTGAGGAACATTGGCTCAATCGAAATACTTTTCCTTTCTCTCATTTCGCAGTGAGAATAATGAGAAGGCAAGGCAGAGGCTTGAGCTTGACGTCAATTCGCTTCACTGGTTGGTTATATAATAGGGCAGAATGGCATTTGTGTTATGTTGTCGCCTAACCTTGGCCTATCGCCTGGGTATGAGTTTGAAGCCACTTTGAAGCAGCCAAAGGCAAAGCAAGTGCGGCAAACTTTATATTTGCTTGTGAAATATGGCAAATGTTGGGCAATTATTACTTACTTACTTAATGTGCGCCATAAACAACAACATGACCGCATTTTTCCAGCGCTCTCTCGCTTACCCAGGCAAACTGGCCCAAACCATTGAGCGGGCGAGCAAGCGTAGCGAGAAAAACTTTTCGTTTTGGCATTGCTTTATTGGCTAACGGGGCGTATGAGTAATTTGAATTCAATGCTATTTCGCTGAATTTCAGTTTAGTTGAGTGAAAATTTAATGAAAATCATTTTGCAAATGAAATTTCCATTTTCCTATAATTCGTTAACTGTAATGTTAAGAAGATTACATCAGACTTACAGTTACTCTTTGACTATTGCTTTGACTAGAATGGAGTTGATTTTAAATTTGTTACAACTTTGTTTTGTCGATTAGTCTCATATACTTCATTTATATCACAATCTCCCTTGTTGGTGGTATTAAAAACCCAAAATCAGCTATTCTAATATACATATGTATGAATAAAGAAGGATTTTGTTTTCGAAGCCTTATAATGTGATCATATTTTAAGTCCAAAAATTAAATTTCTCTCATTGAATTGGCCTTAATGGCAATTAATAAAGCATCCTAATAGTCAAATAATTGATAGCAGAAGACATTTGAGGGACATTGAAATGCGTTACGAAAGAATTTTTAGACTAAGGCAAAGGTATGATTATTTTAAATAGTTGTTGCTTTTTATAAGATTCGCTTTACATTTCTCTAAACTACAATTTGTATCTTCCCATTTTCTAGGGTTAGCCTTTTTGGTATTTGGTTTTTTCACATTTTCTCTTACAGCAAATTTTAAGCCATGCCATTATTTCTTGTTTTTATTTTGTTGTTTTGTTGCTGGCCTAAGTGGGGCAAGTTCAGGACAATTCTGTAGCTAACTTTGTCTGTGTTTGTGTGTTGTTTTGCCAATGCTAATTATGCCGCCATTATATCCCGACTGATATTATTAATGTTTGTTCTCGCGATCTTCTTGTTATTTGTGTCTGTGTTTCTTGTTGCCTTCATTTTGTGCCTATCTTGTGGCTGTAGGATATGTTTTAATTTGTCTTGACAAGCCCTCAAACTGTCGCGTTAGCTGTCTGTCTGCGGCTTACACGCCCAGTGCACGCCCCTCGATAAGAAGGCGGCCGTCTAACCCATTAAAAGTTTTAGCATCTTGAATTTTCCCGACTCACTCATCAGTCGGTCTGAGTTAGAGCGGGAGATTTCACTTCACTTTTAACTTGGCTTTCCTTTTTTTCAGTTTTACAAAGTTGAATAATTAAACGCGGCTTATTTGTTTTTGTATAGCTTGTTGCTGATGTTTGTCTTGCGATGTATTTTCTTCTTTTTTTTTGTTCCCTGTTCTCTCTACTCACTGTTCTTTTTTAATTTTTAATTAAAATTATGGTTAACGGCCTCAGCGAATTGCCTTTTACTTGTTGTCAGCTTTAATACAGATTTTCTTTGTCGATATCTTGGCTCTCGTTCAACATAGCGTATGAGTAACAACTATGGCTAAGTTTAAAACTCGCACACACACACACAGCTATAAATATGCTTGTCTTTTGTTGGTATACATCGTTGGTTTTCAGCTCTTATAGAGATAGAGACAAGGAGCACTTGGGCCAACATTCATCGACTTTGTTTACTTGCCTGCTATTGTTTTGCTTAAACTTTTCATTGATGTTGGTTTTTCCTACTCCCTACTGCTCTCTAGAGAGCCAGTTCTTGTCCTCGCCTGTCCTTGCCTTCATTGTTGTTGCTGGTGCTTTCTTTTTTTACCAATTAAGTCTTAATTTCTTAGAAAATAAAACTTTTTGGCTCTTGGCATTGTTTAGCTCTCTCTCTCTCTCTCTCTCTCTGTCTACCGTTCCTCATTTTAACTCACCCCCATCTGAGATCTCTTCCATTAGCTTTGCTTCTCTTTAGTTAATGTTAATGGTGTAATTGTGCCACCTCAGCGTCCAGGTCAATGTTGTTGTTCTGGCCGCCTTTAACTTTAAACCGCAATTTCGACCAACAGTTCGAAAAGTGAAGTTTTTACACCACAAGTTGGTAATTTCATGTCTATCTAAGGTGCTGGCAGCAGCCCACGCAGCAGCCCGGCTCAGACGGCTGCCGTGCCACAGATTGCTGCAGGTGTGAATTATTTATTTTCACTTAAGATTTGCGCCACCGCCCCCACCCACCCATCCAGCGACCCACCACAACCTAGAGTCGGTCTCTCCTCTGTTTTTTTTTTTTATCTAACCATTCACTTTTACAGCTCTCAGCTAAAAAGTTTTTGCTCAAAAGTCAGCTGCAGAAGTTGATTTTAACTCAGCGAGTAGCTGATGCTCGAGCATGGGGCAGCTTTTGTTTGTTGCAAATAATATTTAACAAACTTCAACCAAAATATTCAATGATGAACAAATAATTTACCCTACATAAGCAGATGGGAGACCATTTTGATGTTTGTTTTTTTCTTCTTTTTAAATATTTAATTCCAATTGATTTAGTTTCTTATACCAATTTTATGATTACAAATTGGGAATAGGTGTTGCTTGTTCTACCTAAGCCACCTTATCGAATACAGACTGCTAGGGTATGCTTCAGCCGTCCTGCTGGATGCTGGTGATTTCTCAACAGTTTGCTCGCCTCTGGGATCGAGGGGAATACTGTGTGTGGTCTTCGGCAGCCATCCTACATCCAATGTTGAAAGTTGTCGTACAAAATTAATTTTGTATTTGTACGCACTCGGTTGGGTCTTTTTTTTTTTTTTAGTTTTTTTAGCGCTCGATTCTTAAATATTTAATATTCAACTTTAGTTGCTTGAGCAAAACTGATTTAACTTTAGCCGGAAGCAGCTTCTAGCCGTAGTTAAGTTGTAGTAGTACCTGCTGCTGATGATGAATACTGATGAATGTTGCATGAGGCATGTGACGAGCAGCACAAGAAGCTAACTACATACATTTCGCTCAACTCATCTTTTGGAGCATATTGCAATCCATTAGCATGGCATTTTGTGTTTTTGTGTAGCATCGATTGAATGACTATTCATCATCATTCTTGCCACATTTTTCAGTTAATGCATTTTCTTTTCTCTCTTTCTGTCTGTCTCTCTCTCTCTCTCTCTCTCTTTTTACAATCAAGGCTCAAATTATTATTAATTTGGCCGAGTTCTTGTCCTTTTCGGCCTTTGCTTGGTAATTTTAATTGCAATTTTTCGCAATCACTTTCTTTACTCTTGTTGCCCGCACCCGTCATTTCGAAATGTTCAACACGTTTGGCACATTTTGCTCAAATTTCATTAAAAAGGCAAAAAAGAAAATGAAAGCATGTTGAAAAAGTTTCCATTCTGTATTTTCCTCCTACCATTTGCCATTCACTTCGGTTTGATTCGTTTCAGAGTTTATTCCGTTCGGTTTCGAATCATTCATTTGAATTTTCCTTTGCCGCTGACATTCAAATTATTTCACAATATCTATTTAACTTTAGTTTGCAGTCGCAGTCATTTGAATTTTTAATTAATCGCCCCGTTTGCCTTGTCCAGGTAAAAGCAAATTGGCGCGATATTGACTGTAAAAATGGACGGTCCAAAATGAAATAAATGTAGCAAGACACGGAGGACTAGGAAATGGAAATGGGTAAAAGTTTTGACTACAAGATGGAATGCAATTAGTGTGCACGAAAAGCTGGCAATTTATTTGAAAAAATCAATAAACCGAAGTTTCTATACCCTTGTAGTTCTTAAGTCTTTGAGACTCTGAAGCATTTACTCATTTACTTTGTCCGATTCTCTCTGTGGGACTTTAGTTGCAGTCATCTCACTCAATCCAATGACAATTTCCACTTTTTGTCTCTCTTTGTTTTCTTTGCAATACTAAAATCTGATTTATTTCTTAAAGCTTTCGGTTGGGGTTTCAATAACTAGTTTTCCTCGTTCGGTTTTGTTAACCATTGACCGCTGACATTTGCAGGGAATTAAACTAAAATTCGTAATTCATTATGGCATGTTTTAGGACAATTAATTCCAGGTTATGGCCCATAACAAATGTCGAAATAAATGTCAATAAAAGGGGTGTAAGCGTGAGGTTTTGACTCATCAAAAAACTGAATCGAATTCCTATTCACTGGCTAATTGAGCAGAAGCCGCCACAACAACAACAATGAAAACAACAACCAACGAGAAATAGGAAAATGGAGAAGAAAATTTCAACCAGATTAGGAAAGCTGGCCAAGGCCAACTTTCGGACCATCCGACCCAGCATATGCGGTGGTTTTAGCCGGACAGCTGTCCAATTAATTAGAAACCAACAAAAATAGTAACCGGACTATGACGAGGAATGGCCCTAACTGGCTCCTAACCCTCTCTCTCTCTCTCTCTGTCTCTCTCAGATTGGGATGTGCGTCAAACTTTGCAATGGCAAATTAATTACTGAAATCGTAGAAATTTGTCTTGCAATGGCGAGGAAGGAAGACGGAAGAGGATTGAGTGGATGGGCGGGCAGGCGGGTGAGGGGGTTGAATATGAGTGGAATTGTTGTCACTGTTGTTTGGCTTTGGAAATGACTTCCGCAGTGGTCTGGTTACTGCCCGAGTCAGTTGCCAGTTGGCAGTTTCGAGTTGCGAAGTTGCCTCAACCAAGTTGGAGTTGTCTCCTGCCCAGAACTAGTTGGCTAGTTCTCTATGCGCTTGGGTGTGTGTGAGAGAGTGTGGAACATGTAAGGATATCCGTGTATGAATTTGTATGCTCCTGCAACATTTTTGCTCAAGGAAATGCCCAGCAGGCTAATCACATGCGAGAAAATCTAAAGTAGGGATGGTTAAGGCAAAACTTTTGCTCAGTATTCAACAATATTTGCACAGAGTGCATAATGACAGTCAAAGTTGACACAAATGAGCATAGCTTGTTACTAATTTTAATGCGCTTCGTTGCACAGTTCAAAATGTTCTGGCAAAAGGGTGCGGGTCTGGGTTCTGGTCTGGTCTGGTCTGCTGATCCTTGTCCAGGAGGGGTTCATAACCAGTTTGTTGTTGGCATATAAAACTTTTCTGTTGCGGAAATTACTTTGAATCTCTTTCTGGGGTTTACGGGTGTGTGTGTGTGGGTGTGTGCGTGGGGTTGGGTGGGGGCGGTGTGCATAATTTTTAATTGAGCTAAGTCCCGGTTTCCAGATGAGCTTGGCTGGCTATGAGGGAAGGGCGGGTCAAATGAATGGAAAGTTTCTAAAATATTTTCCAAACTTAATTTGATTTGAACACAGTAAAAATTAACAAAAGAAGCAAAGATTCCAACTCCAACCACTCTTAAGTGATGACTTACAACTCTTGGTTCAATGAATTATGCAAGTTACATGATTCTTGTTTCATCTGAAAGTTTCTTAAAGTATGCATGGGATAGAATTGAACGGCTGTTAAAGTATGAAAATTGCTGTTGATGTTTAGCAAACTGTTTACCACCTGAGAGAAGGGGGTTTTTTTTTTTTTTGGGGAGGAAGTGGGTAAGGAAAGTAAAGGACTTAAAACGCCGACAAAGTTTCTGTAGATGAAAATGAAAGTTTGCCGTTGTTGTTAATCCGTTGCATGGCATAAAAACTATGCAAAAGTTTAACTACACACACAGAGCACGGCATAATAATAATCCGTGCGGCAAACCTTTAGATGAGTTGATGCCAAAGCGGAGAAGGAGCAGCAAAAGGATGCTAAAGTAGCTGTAAATAATTGCCAAAACTACTTAAGAATGCGGCGTAGTGAAACTCTTCCTACATCATCCTTATCCTCATCATCATCATCATCATCATCATCATCCTCGTCCTCAAGCTAGCAGCCACAACAAAGGCTGCGATTTCAGAGCGGCAACTGCAATGCATGCAACATCACATTGCATTGTTGTTGCAGCTGACAACGTGGCACTAATTAGAAGTATAAAAGGTGCAGTTAGACTGGAGAGACTGCAGCATTGTTCTATGCTAAGAAATAGGGATGGGGAGTCCTGGACTCTTGAGACGGCATCTGCTAAGCTGTCGTCTTGCCCGCATAAACTTATCACCTGCCCTGTAGTCGGCTGTATTTGGTGGTTGGCGGTTGCATTAATTAAAAGACAACTTCAGTGGCCCGAAGTAAATGTGATTAACATATGAATTACATATTGTACGCATAAATTTACCATTGAGTGGAGGTAGAGTGAGTGGCTGAGTGAAAGAGATTCTATGCTTTTGTGTGTCGGTCACTTGACATCTTGAGCAGGCCACACATACATTTATAGGGGTAATGGCGACCTTAAGGCGCCTCCTGGCAACAACTTCCGGCATTTTGTGTCAGCTTTTGGTCTTGAGGTTATCCTGGTGGAAGACTTTCGTGTTCCTGCCTCCATAAGCAAGCAGGCAGTCTTTTAATGTGCTCATGTTGTTGCTGGCCTGGTCTGGTCTGGGCTGTTCTGAGCTTTTCTCTTCTCTTCTGTTCTGTTCTGTTGTTGTCGCGTCACACATAATTATGGCGGATGTGCTGGCCAACGAAGCGTTAAGTCGAATTCTCGGTTATGCTCTCTGACCCAACATAGTCAAAACCCCCTCATTCCCGACTCCAACATAGCCAATCTTTCTCTCTCTCTCTCTCTCTCTTTCTGTCCCTGTTGCCAGTTTTGTGGCCTTTCATGGCTTTCAGGCCATGTATGTATTTTATTTTTTATGCATTATCATGTAACTTGGCTCCTGCTATGTCTTCTTTCATTATTATTTATGCTTTATTTATATTTGTACGCACTTCCTGATGGCAATGTGTGTGTGTGTGTGTGTGTGCACAATAAAGGACTCCTTCTCATTGTCGTACCACACGTCGTATGCGTCATAGTTGTATAAATTTCTATGACTTCTGTGGCTGTTGCTTCATTGTTATGCTAATGGCTTACGATATATGAATAATAAGCCTTGGTCAGCAACGCGAATGCTGGTCAACCCATACACACACACACACGCACAACCATTCACACATACACACAGACATCTTGCTACACTCAGAGAATGAAATCAAAAACAATTCAATTCAATGGCTTCAAATTGAATCGGTCTTAACTTGATGTTCCTATTTGAGATAATAATTTTTGCTCTCTCTGTAGATTCAAATGTCGAATCCTCCACACACAAGTGCCAACGCTGACAGTTGTCGCTTCAGTTATGCAAATGTATATAGATATGTATATACATAAATATACGTACAAATAAATATCTGCATATATTGCCAAATGAAGAAGTCTGACTCTGAGATCTCTGGAAGTTGATTTAAAAAGCAAGAAAGATAAAAAAAAATACATATATATATGTATATAGAAGTAAAACCCAAAAAGGAAGTTTTTAGTTGTCATTTCTTTCTTTTTGCTTTCGTTTTTTCTGTTCTGTTTGCTTGCCCGGAAGCGCTTAAAGAACCAAACACGTGCCATCTTGGGCTTAGGCTTACCTTTACCAGAGTGAAGAGTGTGAGAGAAAGAGTCGTAAAAATGTGAAATTTTATGACTTTGCCCCCGGGCCAAACTGTTGCTGGCTGCCAGCTTTTGCTTGGGCAATGCATTTGCTCTTGGTTATGGTCCGGTAGCTATGTGTAGAACCTGCTGCTGGGCTCTCTCTGTCATAAATCCCCATGCGTGGGTGTAGTTGTTTGTTTTGTAGCTCATTTGCCTTTAATCAGGTGGAACTACATACAAAAACAACAAAATTGAATCCTCTTTCTATACTATTCGACAGGAAAATACTCTCCAGGTGACATTTTATTTGTTTTGAACCGTTTGCAATATTTAGACTTTTTCCCCTCTCCTTGTTTAATAGTAAACCTTAACAAAACTAGCTGCATCGAGTATTAAAATCGAAGGATATATTATTTTTACATGGATTAGTTCTTTTTACTTTTATTATGATTTACGAATTTATAGGGGCTCAATAACATCAAATTTAAATAAATATGTACGGCATTATTCCATTACATTTCGATGCCATTGATGATAATCAATTTTTTGCTGTTGAAAATTTATGGATAATACATTATCATAATGCTAATCGGGATAACCCAATAATATCAATAACATTGCTAAAGAGTATAAAAATTAACTCTATTTACTGTCCATTTTTGCTGCTGCCATTCTGTGGCTTCATTTTTATGTGGCCAGGGCACGTTTTATTTGTTTAAAAACTATTAAAATGGCATAAACAGCAACAACCAAACAGAAATGAAGGGAGCAGAGAGAAAAGGAATATAGAACATGAAAGTTGGTGAGGCACTGGGAATGAAAACTGGCCAACTGGCAAGGCCAAAGTTTTATCTAGCCATGCTTCGTAGAAAGACAATAATGGGTAGTAGAGAGAGAGTGAGAAAGAGAGGGGGAAGGATGGTTATAAAGGGGAGCAGCTGCTGTTATGGTGTTTGCTTCTTCTTTTTCTTTTTGGAGCGCATTGTTGTTGGACGTATTTGATTATCGCATTTCATTTTGTGTTGGGCAAACGTAGAAAAGTTGAATGCAAATTTGCATGACACCAACAGAAGCGAGACAAGAGACTAAAAAGAGATAGAGACACAAAAAAAAGAGAGAGAATGAATGAAAAAGATGAGGGAGAAAATGCGGCAACAATCACACCAAACCATCATAATAATAATAATAACAAAAACAACAGCAACAACAACAACAGAACAATTTTATTTGACGCTGCGTTAAGTCCATGCCCCCTACATTCAGTTCCCCTATCTCCCAACCTCAACCCCTGGCCAAACTCGGCTCCTCCTTGGTCTTTTCTTTGTGCCCGCACAAAAAGAAAAAGCAGACAGCAAATGGTTAGAGGTGAGGGGTCAAGGGGCTGAGGGAAACGAGAACCAAGCTCGCTGTCAAAGTTTTTAGGTATCATTTCAGTTTATTTGAATTATTCATAATCCGGACTGAAGCGTAGGTCCGCCGCAATACACACACACACACATATACACCCAGATATACATATACATATACCCACCCACCTACCCAAAACTGTAAGACAGAAAGAGCCAACTCGGAACTCAGACAAGGCCAAGCGGCGGCAGTGGCGGCCATCAGTGAAAAGGGACACAAAGATAACGGAAACAGCAAGCAGCAAATAAAAATCATTGTAAACACATTTTTTTTTCCCCTCCCCATCCCCCCACTTCTCTCCCTACCACCCTCCGGTATTTGTTTGGTACGGAATTAGACCAATGTACATTTTTTGGCAAACAAAAACCAAAGCAAACCAAACAGAAGTTCCCAGAAAAAAATTCAATTCAATCAACAAAACAAGAAAACAGAAAAAAATGAATCCTAGCGTGAATCTGTCTAACTTTTACCTTGATCAAGTTTGTATACTCTTTCGGTTGATCTGACAGGTTTCAAGGAATAAATCAGAACCAAATATTTTGGCATTGAGAATAAAAGAAATGAAAAGATATTATTTGGCCCTTCCCTTTAGATTACATTTAAATGTTTCAAATAATTTTGGGATTGGGGTAAAGCATTTAATATCGTATAACGACTAAACTAATAATTATAATGTATATCTTCGCTTGATAAGCATATCAAGTTTACACTTTTACATATTATGTGTGCATTGCTTATTCCGATGTTTTATGTGTATCCAATTTTAGGTAGGGTGTAAAAATTGAATCAACCACAGGGTGAAAATGAAAAATACGAGACTGTAAATTAAGTGAAATATTAAATATTTATTAGAATTAGACGAAAATAAAAATATCAAGTGGCAAAGGGGGTTAATCTTGACCATATTTGACAAATTAAAAACAAAGAAATGACAAACAAGAATAGGGAAACTATTTTAAGGATTCTTTTTTCGTATTTTGCACTTATTATTAGTAAGAATCATTCAGTTAATTTCAAATCAAGATACTCTAAAAATATTAACAAAAATATAAAACAACTTAAAGACCACTTTAGTTTCTGTCATTTTGTTATAAAACAGGGCATTCTCTTTATAAAATGTATATTTTAAGAGTCGGAAAAGTTCTTAAGAAGGTACTTCTATCAAAGTAATTGTTGAAAACCAAATTTCTTTTCTTCTTTCTTTATAGGTTGCATATATTGTTCGCTATTTTCTTTTCATCAAATTCTTGCACGAAAGTATCTTTAAGTTTATTTTTAACGCTTGTTCGTTCTTTTTCTTTTGTTTTCTTGAGTTTGGCCCAATAGGTTCTTGGCTTACTTTCCATAGTTATCGGTTGCTTGTTTGACTTATAGTTAAATGTGCAATAAATTGAACAGCAACAACAAGAGTACACACACACACACAACTATTGCCGCCTGCCCTTTGTCGCCTGGCATTTTATGGCAGTCACGCGATACTTTGGCCCCTGATTCTCTCCCTCTCTCTCTCTTTCTCTTGTAGATAAATATAGAAAAGTGTTTGCAAAAATTGAATGTTGGTTAGAGGAAAAGCAACACAGTCAATCATTCTGTCTAACTGACAAGATAAAAACCTACGAACTAAAAGTTAAGTGAGGGAATTAGAGGGAGCGAATAATATACGGGCGGGAGGAAGCAGGAAATTAGCGCAAACTAAGCCACGACCGACCACATCAAAAACTTTGTTGCGATGCCTAACCAAAACATGGCTCTGGCAAAGGGAATGGAAGGGAAGAGAAGGCAATCCATTTCTATAGAAAACTATATTAGTAGTGAGATGGTCGACGATTTGCCAACGTTTTCACTTTCTCATTTGCGTGCTGCCAACGCTGTCGCTGTCGTTGCTTTTGCTGCTGCTGTCGGCGTCGCTGTCGTCGCATTGCGATTTGCAAGCAAAGTTTTAGCATACTTTTTGGCGTCGGCGACAGTATTTTCTGTGCACTTGACATGTTTTGACACGCCAAAAAAACCAAAGGCAGGCATGTGGCTCGTTCCGTAGACGATTCATTCGCTAGTTAAATGAAAATGTTCGCCAGCCCCTTGGAGTTTGATGTCGTTTTGCGCGCCAAAAATGTTAACGCTAATCTGGTGAGATCTACAAAAAGAAAAATTCAACTCAAGTTGGCCCATGTTGCCAACAGAAATTACAACACAAAATTCACCACGTTGCCATGGACAACAAGCCACACTTGCACTTTCCAGGCGACGCCACAATCAAACATTTTATGTTTGTTTGTTTACATTTTGTTTCTTTTGTTGCTGTTGCTGTTGCTTTAGTTACTGGTCAACAACAACAGTGAGCGGCAAAAAACACAAGAGTCAGAAAAAAGCAGAAATTATCAATTAATTTGTATCGCTCTCTTTTTTTAACATTGTAAATTATTGTTACTGTAATAATTTTCACATGATTAACGCGTAAATATGTTTAATAATTAATTGGAAAGCTGTCACATTTGGCATTTAACACATCACGGGGAAAAGAGCCAACGGCTTCCCTCCTATAAACAACACACATTTTGGCATAAATAATTGGAATGGCCTTAACAAACAAAAAATAACTTTTATATATATTATAGGCATTTTAAATTATTAAAAAAAAATACAAAAAGAATTTGGCCATACAACTAGTGAATACCCTTTATAAAGTGAAGATATAGTGAAAATAAATGGAAAACCTTTAAAGAATTGATTCAAATGAAACTGAAATGGAAAACTTTGAAAACATAAAATGCAAACTCTTAATCGAATTCTTTCATTGACTAACCATTTCTTCATAAAACTAATCTTTGACTTTAAAGACTTAATGTAAATCAAGAAAATACTTCAATATTTATAGGATATACTTTTATTTTTGTCAATTTAAATGAAATTGAACTGTTCGGGGCCATTGAGGCGGGGGTGACGAGCAGCCATCACTTCCAGTTGATGCAATATGTAAATGACATTTTAATTAGTTTATTAATCGGCAAGCAGCAGTCGGTATAGTTCAGTTCAGTTTGGTTCAGTTTCATTTTAATTAATTTTAATGCCGGAAGACGCTAACCAGCCTGACAATCAACCAACTTATTTTGTAATCATTCCCTATGTCTCCATCATTTGCAGCCTCAATTGCTACGGCAAAGAGATCGCAGTAATCGGAACGCCTTGCATTATTGTGCCGCTCAGGACGTGGAACAGACGAGGGACCTCGTGGCGGCCGCCAGTATTGCCATCGCAGCTCCAGAGCTACTGGAGTCTGCCGATGAAGATGGCTTCACACCGCTTCACTTGGCTGTTATTCAGGGCAATTTGGCCATGGTCAATTTGCTGCTAGCGAACAAAGCCGATGTGAATGCGGTGGACAATGAGGGGCATTCGGTTGTCCATTGGGCCACAGGTGAGTTGAAGAAATTTGCTTTTCCTCTTCCCAAAATAATAATTATTTTCTTTCTCTCTTATGTAGTGTGCGGTGAAGTGGAGTCGCTGCGTGCTGTATTGGCGGCCGGAGCAAATGTGGCCAAACCGGATGTAAATGGTGGCACTCCTCTGCATTATGCTGCTCAGATGTGCGGTGCCAGCTATGATAGCAGCAAACAGGGCAGCAACTCCAGCAAATTGGCATTGGAGATTCTGGGCATTCTGCTGGCCCATCCACAGAGTAGCGTGGATGTACAGGACAAAGATGGCAGACAGCCTTTGCTGTGGGCAGCATCGGCAGGATCAGCCAAAGCGGTGATAGCCCTGGTTAAAGCTGGAGCCCGAGTGGAGAGCGCTGACAAGTGGGTTGATATCGTTGAAAACCCTTGCAGAGTATTATTTAATTGACCTCCTCTCTGTTTCCTTAAGTTTTTGATTTATTTAAACAAAACTTTGCCACAATACCAATTGAAGCTATACTTATGAGAAGAATAGTTGTTTGAACTACAAAAGCTTAACTTTATTGACCCTATCTTATTATTTATTTTGTCCCACTCAATTAGCAATTCAATTGGCTTTAATTTGGTCAGCAAATCTTATGCCTCAAAATCTAGTCAATGTATGTAGATTCGAGGGTCGCTTTTTAGTATAAAGTTATTGGATTGAAACAGGGAAAAGAGAATTGGTTAATAGTTAATAACTGCAAGGATTTTTTTATTTATTTGACATTCTCTTAACTTCTATTAACATATTTTGCCTTTACAGAGATGGCCTAACTGCTCTACATTGTGCCGGTTCACGTGGTCACACCGAATGCATTGATACTTTAATTAGCCTGTGCGGTGCTCCAACTGATCTCATCGACTCAAATGGTTGCACTGCTCTGCATTATGCAGTCACTCTGGGTCATGCGGATGCCACAGCGCGCCTGCTGGATCTAGAAGCTGATCCAAATCGTCAGGATCGGAAGGGACGCACACCGGCCCACTGTGGTTGCTCCAAGGGACAGTTTGAAACGCTTAAACTACTTAAAGAACGTGGAGCGAATCTTTGGTTAAGAAATGCAAAAGGTGACTTGCCACTACATGAAGCAGCCGCCTCGGGCAGAAGGGAATTGCTGGAATGGCTACTAGCACAACGTTCCAAACAGGTGAACACCACCAGCAACGATGGACGAAGTTTGCTTCACATTGCAGCGGCAAATGATTACACAGATATGTGTAAGCTGCTTCTCGACTATGGCGGCGATGTGAATGCCTTGTACAGAAACTCTAGAGGAGTGGTCCTCACACCTTTGGATTGCGCTCTACAGCGCGGACATCGTTCGACGGCAAAGTTCCTGCAAGCTCACGATGGACAACCATCGAGTAAGTTGCGGCTAGCGGCGAGAAGAGGCAATCCCTTTCACGAGAAGAATGCCAACGATCTAGTACGTCCTCTCAAGTATGTAGAGAAGGAGGAAGTGCATGATTTGCGCAGCTCTAAGAAATATGTTGTCTACTTAAAACGTTCCGATTCCGATAATGCCGAAGAGAATGGCGCGGGCGGTGAAGGGGAATGCAGTTGCTCGGAACAAACGTATCGCAGAGAGCAGCGTATGGAGCATATTTGTAGGCGGCACAAGCGTCGACAAATGCGCAGAAGGACCAGCAGTTGCGGCGAGTCCAAGCATAAGAAATGTAGTGAAATTTGCCGATCCAAAAGCAACATAGAGATTAGACGACGCAAGTCCAGGGAACGATATGCCAGCACCAGTGAATACGATGATGAAGACGATGATCGTGATGGAGATGAGGAGGGGGAAGATTCCTGTGAGAATTGTTGCTATCACAAGAGGGAGAAGCAACGTGTGATAACCCGCAGGCGTGCCACTTGCACTAAGAAAATAAAAGAGCTTCGCAATGGAGACCAAAATGATGATGAGGATGATGAAAAAGAGACGCATGGCCGAAATGGAGAACATAATGTGCCCATTTTAAGAGAAAGCAGTGCCAATAATAGCAAGATATTGGCCGCCAAGGAGGCAACATTCATCAAATCACCTCCACAGAGTGCCAAGCAGAGCGATAAACCCGCCGAGCCGGAAACCCTACAAGTAGAGGAATTACATGCCGTAGAGCTAACCGATGAAGAGCATGACACGGCAGCTAAATCTGTGGTAACCCAAGTGGATGTCCATCACGATGCCGAACAGATGCCAGATCAATCCAAGTCTTCAGAAGAAGTACCGACGCCTTCCAAAGAGCCGGAACCTGCACCGAAACCGGAACCGGAGAAAGAGGCCAAAGTTGAGTTAAGTGAAGAGGAAACCCAATTGGTGTCCAAGGAAGTTGAACAAGTGATCAAAATAGCAGCCACCGCTTTGAGTAGCGAGTCCAAAAGTTCAATGGAAGAGACTTCATCGGTAAAGGAGAAGCCAATGGAGCAGAGTAAAGCTAGTGCCACTGCCATGAAGGAATTAGAGAACGAAGCGTCCAACGCCAAGCCAACAGTAACAGCAACAGCAACAACACCAACACCAACCCAACCAACCCCACCGCCAGAAATTCATTCAGATCCACTTCCAATTGCAGCTGAGCCAGCAGCTGCCAAGCCACAGACGGCAGCCACAGAGAAACCACAGGCAGTTGCTCCCAATGCTAAAGAGAGAGAAACACCAGTAGCAGTAGCAGCAGCTGAAGCTGTCAAGAAACGAGAGCAGCAGCCAGCTTCGGTTTCGACTGGGCCCAAACAACCGCAGCCTGAGCCCAAAAAGCCACCAACCGCAGAGCCTCCACGGCCTCCACCGTCCTCCCAAACACATCAGCAACAGCAGCCGCCGGCGCCACAGCCCCAGCCACAGCGAGAGCAAGAATCAAGACGTTCTTTTACTCTACTGCCATCCGATTCGGCTGATGATGAACTAGTTCCAACTCAACCCAATTCTAAACCAGCCGATGAACCCGAAACCGAACGCAAATCAAGCTTCCAAATACTCAAGAGCGACGACTCGATGGTCGAACTGGAAGACACACTACGCTCTAGTAACCAAGTATTTCAAGTGGTCCAGAATGGCAACTCAGGTGCTGCGTCGGTTAAACTCCCCAGTGCCGCGGAACTGGAGAAAATGGATTACGATTTTGAAGAGTTTGATCCGGATAACGATGTGGATGATGATATCGATGATCCAGATGGCATTGACCCGGAGCACGATAGTGCTTTGCGTCGCTTCCTCAGTAGTGGCAATCGTCATGGTGTAGGTGTCGATATGACCACCAGTGATGCAGCTGCTGCAGCCGATGCCCTGGCAATGGGCAATGGACGCAAGCGTCGCCTTAAGAAACGTGTTCGTAGTGGGGCCAAGACGCGACAGAATTGGAAAAATGCCCAGGATGCACGGGATGGACAGGCTTTGGCCACCAGCAAGGATCAGGATTCTGGCTTTGAGCCCAGTCCCAGGGCAGAGCGTACTAAGATTCCCACACCACGCACAGCCCACACGGCTGTGCCAAGGCGACCCATTTATGCCACTCTAGACGGCAGATCCTGCAGCAGTCGTCACGAGAATCGAAAGCCTGGCGATAAGGGTGCCTGCGACATGACCAGTGTCACGCGCTCCATTCAACGCAACATTCGTAGGTGAGTATGAGAGAGAGAGAAAGACGCATTCGAGCTGAGATTCATTCGCTCTTCATTCATTTAAATTAATCTCCAGGCAGTTAGTGGCAATGGCGCGTCGTTCTTTGCCTTTTTTGGCTTGGAGATTTATTTACTTGATGCTTGATTTTAATCAACTTGACTGTCCCGACAGTGGCCAGGCTACAGGCTGCGAGCTGAGGCTCAGTCTCAGCCATGGGCATCAACATTATATCACGATTTCGCGTACTTCAGCCTCAAAAGCGGTCGCCATCGCCATCTCCATCTTTTTAATGTAATCAAAGTGGGTCCAGCCGCCTTAAAGTTAATTTAGTCGGAGGATTTAATAGCCTCGGCTACATTTCTCATTTTTCTCATTTTTTCTCCTCTCATGCCCACCACTCCCCCTTGCCGTTCTAAATTCCATTGGAGGCGCCATTGTTGTCCTGGTCAGCAAATAAATTGCCCAGGCTTCCGGTTGCTATTAACAAACAACGGGCAAAAAAAAAGGAGAAGAAAAGAGGAGAATTCGCGCTTTAAAGTTATTATATTGCGGTTAAAGGTAATAAACAGGGCATTAATGTTCATTTGCCATGTACTCAAGCATGAACTATGACCTCGTCCGGTTAAAGTTGCCGCCCTTAACATGTAACAGGTGGAACTTTTACTCTGTGACCAATTAAAAGCAGTTGTCCTTTTTTCCTCAGTTTAATCGGAAAAATAATTACCTACAATATTTATTAATTTTTTATTTTCTTCAATTAAATATCTTTCCTACAATCTATTTTTCAACCAAGTAATGTCACCTAAGTTCAACTTAATTGATCATTGTTAGTCGGAAACTCAGACTTTCTTATAAATATAATAGTTGAATGGTTTTTTCTTTTCAACCAAATTCCCTTTAAATTGGTTTAATGTTCACTCAAATGAAACTTAAAAACTTTTTAGAGGAAATAATTCTAAAATTATCTACTTTAATATTAAGCAAATATTATATTCGTGACTGCGTTTTGGCTCTCTGCTCTCATGGTTCAGAAGTAAACTTTTTCCTATGATTACACTGATTTATTTGAAATGCCGAACAAATCTCCGAGCTCTGCTCCAAGCCAGGGCCATTCGCTGTCATTAGCTGAAATGCTCATTTCCGGTAAAGAGTTGCGCATTTTAATTAAGTGCCAGAGGCCCACCGGACATGCCCGACCCTTACATCCATTCGCCCCTCTCCTGCCACCCCCCAGGAGACTATACGGATGAGTCGGTCCCCTGAAGTGTTGTACCTGTCCGCCCACCTGCGGTGTGATATTTTGTTTATGCAAAAACTTGAACAAAATATGAAAATTAGCCGCAAGCCCACAGCAGCAGCAGCAGCTAGCAGTAGCGTAACCAACTTGCTAGCTTCGTTTACAACTCGCTAATGCTAATTGTAAATGGAATTAGTGCAGATTAGCGAGAGAGTTTTTAAGAGGCGACAAGGCAAAGGCAAAGGCAAAAGCAGCAGCAGAAGCAGAAGCAGACATTGAATGGCAGGGTAGTGGCAAAGCCAAGATGAGGCAATTACCATTTCGTGTTCACTGTTCGTTTGTGTTCTTGTTACGGAAATCCTTTTCGTCAACCCGGCTCAAGTCAATGGCGACACGTGTGGATGAATGGATGGATGTATGTATGTATAGATGGATCATGCCACACATTTTCCGCATAATTCAATTATACCTACCATTTATATCTGAGCTTCTTCTCTTTTTTTTTTTGTATTCTTCTGTCTGGCAATCAATTTCGTAAGCCGTCGGCAGGCAAACTTAAAAGTCAATTGTATTTCTGGCATTTGCATAAGCCAATGCTGGAGAAAACTTAATTAAATCAGCGTAAGCTGACTTTTATTAATTTTTCTAATCTGCCACAGCCTTCATGATGAATAAATTGACAAGCCAGAGAGATATATTGAGCAAAAAGCATGCCAAAATACACACAAAAACGTAGACAAAGAGAACAACAAGAAGCCAAAAACAAAACAAATTTCATTAGCAAGTAACAGAATCTCCTTTCGAATACTCTTAACTGTGAAATTAAAAAATGTTTGACAATCTTTTGGACAATTTAAAATTAGTCTAATTAAATCAAAAACAAATTGGGAAAATTCTAAAAGGATGCTGCTTATGGTTATTATTTCGAACTTTGGAATTCCTATTCTTAGTTCTCATTTTATAAAGAACATTGCCTAAATACACTAAAATATAGAGGTGACTACAGAAATTTCAAATATCTTCAAGATCGATTCATGGTGATTCTACACCTTTTAGTCCAGAGACAAAAAAACATCAAGTGATGTTGATCAATACGTTATCAGACACAGATTATGGCTACTCTGATATACTCTTTAAAACAAGGGGGGCAAAAAAATGCGGCAGAAAAACGCATTTCATAAATAATTTTTTTCCACTTGACTAATGAAAATGTTTAACTATGCGGCCTACTCTGGCTATTTGCATAAGGCAAGCAAAAGAGAGCAAAACGAAACGAAACCAGTAGTCAAAACCAACCAGAAGAAATATGAAACTTTTTTGCAAGGGATCTCTCAGCAATATCCATGCCATTGCAAATATAAAAAGCAAAAAAAATTAAAAAAAAAAGAAACCAAAAAGTCAAACAAGAGCAACAATTTTTTAACAAGTTGTCGGTGTGAGTCAATTAATTCTTGAAAAATACACACGCACAACATATCCCCGAGAAAGATAAAGAGAAATGCAGATAGAGAGAGGGGGGAGTGAGGGAAAGTGATGTATAGAGTGGGAAGAGAATGGGCAGATGCGAGAGAGAGAGAGAGAGACCGTAAAAGTCAAATAAAATTTACTTGAGGCTCAGCGATGAAGTAAAAAAAAAAAAATAAAAAAGTAAAAAAGGGAAGCCATAGTACCCCCTGTAGGATACGGTTTTAACCAGAAGCCAGAGGGGCAACTGTATGATGGGGGGGAGGAAGTTGCGTTGTGGCATGAGCAAACACCATGAAAAGTGTGTAAATAGAGAATTTTATTTTATTTTTCACCATGGTTTTATAAATCCATATATATATACATATTTTGTATTTTTATTTTATATAGGTTTCACATACACACATTGGCAACTTTATTTTGCTTTTCGTTTTGGCTCCAAAGAGATTAAAATTTTATCTGACGCATAAATTAAACAAATAACTTCTCTTTGCGTGTATATACATCTCTGTCTCTCTGTGTGTGTGTTTGTGTGTGTTTGTGGTGTGTGTGTCCCAGTAGCACAGGTGAGATTTGGGATTTATAATGTACGCTCACGTAATTGACATTGTTAAATATTTGAATTTCGTTCACTTTTTTCTTTTTTTTGTTGTTGTCCTTTAAATAAGGTTTCCGTTATGTTATCCTAGCGGATAATTTACAAGCTGAGCGTGAGTCAATTAGGAATATTATTTCAATCTGGCAACTGGCAACACAAAAATGTGTTTTAATTATGCAAAAACTGATTGCCAGTATTGTATCGAAAAGTATTTAATGAACCACATTGAGGCTAAAATCAATTGACAGCAATTTCTAACTAAAATAACATCAGATTTTACATATTGACCACAGTTTTTGCATAGATTTTTCAAAGTGATAGCTAAAAATTGTTTATTGTTCATTAATGTTTATAGTTTCAATAAAAGAAACCAAAGGTTTGTTTCTAACTAGTTAAACCTTCTACACTTAAACCTCAAAGAAGAATTTTCTTTCTTGCAACAATTTCCATTCCTAACATGTCAATTATGTTTTCTTATATTGTTTCAAGTAATTTAAATTAAAATATTTTGTTTATTAACAGCCATCTCAAAGGGCTCTCTCTGTTTTTGTTAAAGTCTAAGCCATTAAGCAATTCCATTTAGCAGCTCTGTTTTCAAAATATTGTCATCACTTTGCATGAAGAGTATTTCAGACGAGTTTCATTGGATATTCTAGATCTTTGTTGAATAATTTTCCCGGAAAAACTCGAATATTTTATGGCCTCTCATTTTTTTATTTTCAACTCGTGGCTTGTCCCCATCTCTCCCTTTCTCTCTCTCTCTCCGTCTGTTTTTGTTACTTGTTCCACAAATTGTCTGGCAAGGCAGTTAGTAGGCCTCTCTACTCGGCTTCAAAGTTTCAAGTACGCGTTGAGCAACTTGGATATATAATGAGAAATGAAGCGCAAAACTTTTTTCCCAAAAAAAGAAAACGAAATTCAACCGCAGACTTTGGTCTAGGCTTTTCCTGTGAAACACAAGTGATGTGTGCCATGATGGTGACTTTGTCATTATTTGAGATGCTGACGACGGCCGACAGGACGGAGGTGGCATCGATTTTAAAACAAAAGTCGTCGTCGTCTCACCTGCATATCTTTCGGTATCTATTTCTGTCTCTTTTGCTCTGTGTATTTCACTGCTCGGGGGCATGTTGCAATTGTTGTTGTTGCAACTTGCGCAGCGCTTAATTTCTTTGAATTTTTTGTTGTCACTGCTGGCGTTGTCAGCGCCTTCACAGAGCCCGGCGGGCTGCTTTTGCTGCTGGTTTTCCACTTCATCCAGCACTTTGGCAGTGTGCAGAATGCACTTTTTGCCTGTCACATTTGTGTCACAAACAGGATGCCGTGGGCGGCTGGGCGTGGCTGTCAGTCGGACAGTTGCACTGCTGAAAATGTAGCGCACAAAATCAACGCGCACAGAAGAAAATGAAATGAAACTTGTACTAAGCGAACGTAAAACGGAAACGGAAATCAGCAACAGCAGCGGCAGCGGCAGCAGCAGTAGCATAAAAAATGTGCCAAGGACAGTGCAAAAAACATAAAAAAAAAAGAAAAGCACAACAACAAGAACACGAACAAGTATTTACCCAGGCGCTGTTTGGTGGCACAAGGCAGCATCACAAAGAAGAAAGTCTTACTAAAGAATTGAGGCGCAACCGAGTGAAGCCAAAAGCGAGGCGTAAAATTGAAAAGCGCTTCGGCAAACAAGCAAGATGACGATGACGATGGCGATGACGATGCAGATGAAGATGATGATGGAGAATGGAAATGGGAAGATGACCACAGGATAAGGCAGCAAGCGGCAGGCAGCAATAAGGATAACGTCAAGCGGAAGAGCAATGGCCAGCGAGTGGCGGTTTGCGCACTTTCGGCGCTTCAGTGCACATTGGTCTCAGAGGGCAGAGGCTATAGCAGCCAACACAGCCCAGCCCAGCCCAGCCAGCCCCTGGGCCAATTTACTATACAGCTTTTAGCTCTCAAGCATCCACTCTTACCTTGCCCGGCCCAATGAACTTTTGTTTCAAAGTCAAATTGTTGTGCATAATTTTGTAGAACGCATCCAAGTGGTTAGGCAAGCAGTGTCGATCCGGCCTCTTCCTTCTCCTGTTCTTGCTCCTATTCTTCTGCCTCTGCCTCTGCCTGCGCCTCTGCCACACTGCATAAACAATTTGAAAATGCTGCTCAGCGTTTTTCGTCAAGTGCACTCGACAAATTTGCTCAGTTTTTATTTTTTTCTCCTTTCGCAGTGTGTATTTTCGCTTGTGCCAGAACGACGACAGTTGAGGAAAACTTTCAAGTGCTTAAAGAGTTTTGCCACAGCCTTCGGGGCTTCAGGGTTTACGCCTTCACCACCACCTACCACCTGGTCCAGGTGCAGGTCTCTTGTTTCCGTATCTACTACTACCATCTACTGCTTCCTGCTTCCTGGTTTAGCTTTTACTTTGCTTTGCTTGGTTGTTACGTATTTGCCTAATTTTTAATAAAATTTCTAATAACATTTTATGGTATGGCAGACGCCGTGCCGTTGGCGGCTTTAATTTGAAATGGGCCACGCTTTATTCTTTCCCTATCTCTCGGTCGCAATGTGTGTGTGTGTGTCTCTCTCTCTCAATTATTAATAGAATTTTTTCCGCGTACGCACTTTAGTATTTTTGAAATTTTAATAACATGATGCCTTTTTATTGCGTTCGCGCATTGTCTGGACTTGAACCAAGTTTGCCCTCTTTCTCTCTCGGTATTGTCGGTCTTGGGGTCTCAGCAGGGAGGCAGGACTGTTCTGTTCTGTTGTCCTTTGTTTCCCTTTGAAAATATCAAAATGACAATTTACGTTCATTTGCCCCAAGATGATGATGAGAATGAGGATGCTACTACTACTACTACTACTGGCTGGATGATTACATTCGGTTGAGCTGCTGGGGCAAGCTGCGCTTTTCTCCTCTTGAAATTTATGTTTGTTTCATTTGCAGATATTACATGGAGCGCAAGATCTTTCAGCATTTGCTGGAGCTGAAATCCCTACAGATACGTTCCAGTAAACTGAATGAGTCGGTTCTTGTTAAGCGGGCCGTCGACGACTATCACAAATCATGTGTGCTTCTTGGCGGTGAAACTGGCACCAGACTGCGACGATATAATTTCACTGAATATACATTCAAGAATTTTGAGCTTTTTCTATACGAGACTCTCAAGGGATTACAAAAACCGGGCACTAACAATTTTCAGAACATTAATGAAGTTTATGAAGAGGTAAGAGCGAGAGAGACAGAGAGAATGCTGCCTATCCTCCCCATTCCACATCGTTCTAATCCCTTTCTCTATTTCATCTCTTTTTTTCTATGGCAGGCTGAACGACGTCTAAGTCCGGACTACAATGCCTACGAGAAGGCTTTGCAATGCACTACGAAGACGCATCGCTGTCTGCATGCTGCCCATGCCTATACAGGCATTCCCTGTGCCGCCTACAGTAAGTTCTCTCCTTTTTCTCCGGGTTTCTTTTTCGTTTTGCCATTCAAAGTCTTTGCAAGCGTGAAATATCGCACTAGGCAGACACTGCTGGAAATCGCTTGGCCACGACTTGAAACACTTTCACCATTCGCTCGTGTTTCTTAGAGTCTGGGTCAAGCGGATACGCCAACATTCAAAGCCCGCGGCTGCTGCTAAATCAAAAAAAAAAAAAAGAAGAGAAGGCAAAAATGTATATAAATCCTAATTACGAGCACTTTATTCAGGGCACAAGCGAATTAAAAAATTATATAATTATATATTTTTTATTTTTTATTGCCCCTTTGGGTCAAAAAGGGGAATGAAGCTAACTGGTTGCATTCAATTTGTGTTTCTGCCTTTACAAATTGTAGCCAGGCAACGCGCCACAGCGCTAAGCCAATGTGAATACGTTTTTTAATCCATGATTTTGTCAATTTCGGTGGGCAATTTAAATATTTTTCACATTTATAATCTGACTTTTGTTTGGTCCTGTTTATTTGCAGTTCCCATGATGAATCATCATACCATGCCCAAGTTTGGCTTTGGTGCCTATAAGAAGAGCGATAATGTTAGCAGTTTTTATTTGCCGAAAATATTAACCAGTGGACGAGCCTCAAGTGGTGGTGTTGGTGGCGGTGGTGCTGGTTACATTGGCGGTGGGCGTGGCAATCGATGCAACCACAAGGTTGCACTGGAGCTGTCGCATGGCAAGAATAAACAACTAATTTCACTGCCAGCGGAAAAGTTGGACAGCAATAAACGTTACTATGTGACATTCACAGTTAAGGAGTCCTCTGGGCAGGAGTCACACAAGCAGATCCAACAACAACAACAACAACTATGCGCAAATACCGCTAGCGAGCCAAGCGGCAAGTAACAACACGCGGCATACATATATGTAATCCAATGCGTATGCGCCATTGCCATCAGCATGGCCACATCCACAACCACCACCTCGTCCACCATCTTCCATTTGCCGTCATCCAGTCACCCCAAACCTCATCCTCATGCTCATCGCCGACGCTATTGTTGTTGCTCCAAATGCATTAAAACAATGCAATTGCAACATTTTGTGCTGCTGCTGCTGCTGCTTCAGTTGCCTCTGACCGACAGTCCGACCGCCCGTTGTTCGCGTGCCGTTTTTTTCCTTTTTGTGTTCCTAGTTGGTTCCTGTTTTGATGCTGTTCTATGTAAAATACCACGCAAATGACAATTGACTCTTGGCGAAAGCATATTAGGCTTGCAGCCAGGTATGTAATCGTACTTATTACTTCGAGATGATTATGCGGTATACCGAATGAAACTGCTCTAGACAGTGAGCTCCTATTTTTCGGATGAATATTCTGAAAAAGAAGACATTATTAGATCATTCTTTAGATGCATATAATACAGAGATACAGTAAAGCCAATATTCTTTCAATATTCCAAGTTCCAAACATTTTTCAAATAGAATTGTCAAAAGTCTCTTTCATTTTTAGAGAGTTTAGTAAGCTTACAATTTGTATTTAAAATATGGCTCTATTCTATTATCTAGTTAGTATTTATTTATATATTTGTAAAAGAAAATAACAAAACTGATTCTATTAGGCCCCGTTTTACTCAATGGGTAAACTTTCTATTTTTTACTTCTCGTGCAGATTGTTTTCTTTCGGCAAGCTTAATAGAAATATTAGGAAAGATCGATAGATTTGATTAAGTCGGTTTTCTTCTTTTATTTTTTTTTTATTTTTTCAAGATTCTAACCTTTTAAAATGCCTTGGAAGCTGTTCTGATGCGTGGTATTCATTGGTCGTAACTGCTAGAAACTATAGCATACTTATATGGGTTTCTTTTGGTTTTTTGTTCGTTTCTGTTGTTTCTGTTGCCGTTGGTTTTGGCCCCAATGCACTTTAAGATGGCCAACTGCTGATAATGGATGATGGCGCTGCGCTGTGGCTGTCAGTTGAAGTTGTCACGCCAGCAGCCATGGATGGAGGCAGGCTTAAATTATGTGCTATGCCACAGTCAGCGAAGCTTCCTCTACTCCATTTTATTTTACTCTCTTTTTGTTTGTCTGTCCTCTCTATGCTGTTTGTTTGTTTGTTTGTCTGCGCTGCGCTTTTATTTCAGTTTTTCATTATCATTTTTTTTTTCTGCTGTTCTGTTCGCTGTTTTTGTTGTTCTCATCGTGATGATGATGATGGTGGCGTTGGTGGTGGTTGATGTTGTTGTTGCTGCTTGGTATGCTGCTAATGCCACAGATAAGCGTTGTTATTAACGCTCGGCTTACCAGAACCCGGGCTAGCAACTAGCGACTAGCGACTGGCGACAGGCGTGAGGACATGCTCCTCGCCTCCATCTCCATCTGGTTGCCTTTGTTGGCCTTGCCGGAGCGCAATATAGGGAGAACACCATGGGCCATGAGAAGGGCGTAGGAGTATGAATAAATGTAAAATATGTACCGTGCATTTCTTTGGCATTTCAACATTTTTACTTTATTTGCAATTTTATTTACTTGTTGTTGTCTGCTGCTTGTGCGCTCTCCCATTCAAGCTGTTTGTTTACCTCGCGCTGAGTGCATTGTAAATGGAGAATAATTGCATTGCACACAAAAAGCGTCGTGATTTTCAAAATTGTATAAGGCAAATGCAGGAGCAGGAGCGGACAGCATAAAAGGCAACAACTGGGTTGCATAAGTAAGGGCTAAGGGATAAGGGAGAACGACGGAAATTTGCTTAAAATATTTATGATAAACTTGTCAAGTGCATAAATATCACATTTAAAGAATTTCACATTTTGCCGTTTTCATTCTAGATTTAAGGCAGCTGTTTGCAAACAAATAAACGTTGAAAATGTCTAAAAATTATGTGTTTTTCCTCTTCATTCACAGACGCACACCCACACACACACACATACACTTATACGCAGTGAAATTTCAATGTCTTTTGTATACACATACACCCACACACACACACACAAAATTGTGGCCGACCGCCAAAACAATTGTGCTCGTCATGTCCTTGGCATAGATATGCCGAATCAAGCCAGATTGCTCCCTTAGCTGGCGCCGGTATCATTATTCTAGCATCTACCCGAGATGTAAAAGGAAAATGTGGAAAAATTCTTCTTTTTCTGCTTCAACAAAAGCTTGTCAAAATTTAAGCTTCTACTTCTTTTACTCTCGAACATCATAATTGCTGCAGTCAATCGCTGAGTTGCAAGTTAAAGTCGGAACGGCTCCTCTGACTAAGGCTTTAGCTCGGATGTCATCCTATTTAGTGTAATTTAAGAGCTAAGAGACAACACGCTTGCTAGTGACCCAAGGATTTCATTTCGATTTACGCATTTGGAGACAAATCTTTTGGATTTATATAGATTTATTTTGTTTTGTGTCCGCTTCTTTTCTTTTCTATTCCATTTTGCTCTTCTTTAGGTTTCAGCTTAAAATTGCTGGCAATTGCAGCATCCAGTTGAACCGAAATGAAATTGCCATCAACACGGTGAGGTAAGTGGAACAGCGAAAAGAAAAGGCAGAAAAGAAAACGAAAACATCAACTAGATCTCCCTTGAAGCATTTCAAAAAGAAGCTTTTCTGACTTACCTTGCCCATTCGTTCTAGTCGTCGTCGTCGTCTCTAGCCAGATGAGTTAGTTAATCAATCTTAAAGCGCTGTCTCGTTACTTTTCTTCTTTCTTGCCACAAATTAGGATAAAAAGGAGAAAATACATTCGGAAAAGAACTGAAAACTTTGCCAGTTTTCCTTGCACTGTTTGAAGTTCAGAACGTTTGGCCAGGGTTTTTAGCGCGTGTTTGGCTTTGGGGCAGGCAAATTAATGAACTTCGTGTCCTGGCCATGTTTCGATTACACGCCCCCAAGGGGCAATCAGGTGCAGTAAGTGCAGCAGAAGCCGCACTAGCTTTTCAAAACGGTCTTTACACGGCTGGCCGATGGCGCTTTTAGGATTTGACTTAATCCGGCGAGTTGGCGGTTCAAAGTTTTCAGCATTAATCTTCACTTTGATGTGGCAATCGATAGAGATTCAGAGACAGAAGGAAAGTGAGTATTGGTAAATTGTGTTTTCATTTGAATTCTGGTTTATTAATATAGTATTCATTGTTAATATTATTAACACACTCAGTAGTTTCGACTTAGTTGTAATGCATTTTCTTCACTTAAATACGAAATTCAATTGTTGTCTGTCATTCAATATAAATCTAAATCTGTCTTAAAACAATCAGTTTGGTTTTTGTTCAGAGTGATAGAGACACAGAACGCGAGAATGAGAGACAAAGAGATATAGAGAGCGGGAGAGAGAGAGAGAGAGAAAGAGAAAGTAAATGGGAAATGGAAAATGGGGTTTGACCCCTTAACTCTTTTCTATTTCCTACTCCTGCTTTCTCTCTCTCTCCCTCTCCCTCTCACTCTCTCTCTTTCTGTCTTTCTGTTACCTTATATATCTAAACATATGTTTCATTTTATTAGGTTTTGAATTTATTTTATTACGCATACGCACTGTGGTTGTATATTTTCCTAGTCTGCCATAATCAATTTTGCTCCTTTGTCTTGTTTCTTTGCTTTTGTTTTTGGTTTCCTTTTTGTTCGTATGTATGTATGTAAATAGTATGTATGTATGTAATTATTTGAAATTAGAATTCGAATTACATTTGGAGTATTGTGTAAATTGTATGCCGTATTATAGATATTACGATTATGTATGTATGTATGTACTTTTCTGCTGGATTACTGCTGTCTTGTTACTATTATTTTTGCTATTACTTTAGTTATTTATAACATTTACATTGAATTCAATTTTATTGTTTTCCTCCTCCTTACATTTCTCCAATATTCCTTTTCTTCTTTTAACATTTTGTCGTTTTCATTTTTGGGGAAAATCTCTTTGTATGAGAGAATGTTTTTGTTTTGGGTTTTGTGTTGTTGGTCTTTAGGTAATTTATTGAACATTTATTCATAATGCACTCGAACTTTGAGCACACTTTTACCATTTGTTTGCATAGTTTCATTCATCTTTCTTGTTGTTGTCGGGCCTTTCTTATGGTAATTTAAGCAGACCAAATGGATGAATATATAAACTAAGAATAACAGTATACATACACACTTTCGATATGTTGGAATATAGCTTAGCTTGTGCTTGGCCAAATTATGGCTAATTTGAAAATATGATGTTTTTATTTTTTTTTGTTTTATCCCAGTCAAATGCCAAGAAATGCCTCGTGAAGTCATAAAAGACATGGTCTTTTAAACTCGTCCAAGTTATAGCTTCAAGTAATTGCTCTGTTTTTATGGCATCCAACTAGAATGATGAATTTTCGAAAAGAGAAAATGCCTTGGCAATATTGTTGCACGTTGTTGATACTATCGTCATTATTAGTCTGGCAATTTATTTTGATGAAAAAAATGAAAATAAGTATAAAGCATCCTTCGAGCATGCCAAGGACGTTGGCTTATTCATTCTTCAATTCCTTGTGAAATTCTTCTCTGTTTTTCGGACCAGCTTAATTTTAAAGTTGTCCGAAGACAAGAACTTTAGTTGAAAGACCTTACAGTTTGCCCATTGGATTTTTTTTGTAGTTCTCAAAATTATGCTTAGAGAATCGAACGTATTGGACATTTGTCAATGAAAGCATTGTCAACATCCAACATGATAACATTCATGGAAATGTGCTAAAGTTATTGAATTTTAGCTCTGAAGTATCTGAAATATAACATTTTTAATAGGACCATCGTTTAAGCTTGTCTCCGCTTTATCCAAGTCCCCAGATGGATCAGTCTACGTGGATTTAGGAGTTCCTTGCTTTTTGCTAGTGCCAATGGAAACTTTTCTTCTCATAAATATGAGGATATATCCGAAAGAATTAGTCCTAATGAACTTTCTGAAGTATCAGCTACTGAAATTCTGCCCTTTATATGGTTTAAAATCTGTATAAGCGAAATTAATTCGCAAATTTCCACATAAAGTTTGTCCCTTTTGTGCTCACAAATAGTTCAAGTTCTCGAAAAGTTTTCGCATGCTTAACAATTTATCTATGTTTGTTTGGTTTCTATGTTCTCATGATTACGACATAAATTCTTTGAACGGTTTAGTTTTTTTTCTGGGTTTTTTACATTTTAGTTTTAACAATTAGTCACATGCAGAGATATTTTATACGAATTTTGTTGGTTTCGGTTTGGTTTACTTTTTGTTTTTTGTTTTGGATTTGAAATTACAATACCTACTCCGCTTTGTTTTTGCGTTTGATGCTGCTGCTGCTCTATGAGTTCTAGTTAATTACACTTTTAACACACGATATACTTAAACGTTATAACTTATTTAACTAATTTGCTTTCGCGCCTTATTAATAAGAAATTACAATTAATATTTAACATTTAAATGCAGTTTGATTAATGTTTGCCCGTTCCCTATTTACAATTGATGGTGCGCAATAGTTTTGATTTTCAAATACAAATAATTAATATATTATATTTGTCTGTCTGTTTGTCTGTGTGTATGCCTGGAATAACTATGATTGATTTGTATGTACAATTGTTTTTTGTTTGTGTGTAGAATTTTTTTTTTTTGATTTCAGTTACAATTTTGTAGCGTAAATTTTGTAAATTTGATTTTGCTATTTCGAGGATTTGTATGACAATTATGTAAATGGCTGACAATTACAAAAAGGTTTTTCACGTTTGTCCGATAATGTGTATATGTATATATATATTAGACATAACTATGTAGGAGGATATACTATATATATATATATATACGTAATACGTATTACCACCTAACACTTATTCACTTAATGCGTTAATGCATTTTAAATTTATGCTAAAAAATTTACACCTATATAAAATGAAATGCCCATGAATTATGAGGCCTCACCGCGGATCGGCTATATGTAGATATATATATATATATATATATAAATCTATGTATGTGTTTGTGTGAGTGTGTATGTGTGGGTTTTTCTGTAGTCTATGGTAGATATTTATTATTACTTTTTACAATTACTTCAGCGTTGGATCCAGGGTCGTAAATTCCAATTCGCCGCGCGGCAATATCAGATCCGGGTCTGCAATATACACTTTGGTTGGTTGGCATAAAACAAAATCAACAACAATGGCAAGAACATATGTATATGTATTTGTGGGTGAGTCATAAATTTATGTGTGTGTGTGTGTTTGTGTGTGTGAGTAATGGCGAATGAGCATTACAATTGGAGAAAAGTGGTAAGGTTAGTATAGTATAAACGGAAAAGGAACGAAGGGAAAAAAGTAAAATGTTGATACCGATTAGTTTTTCTTTCATTTTTCTGCGTTTCTATAGCTTTTGCACAATGACGTCATAAGTTCAGAGTTGCAAATAAAAGCCATTCGCAAAATAATTTGTAGCAATAAGCGTGTGACCAAACTGTGCTCAGATAACAACAATCAACAAAATCAAAAGCAAACAAACAAGCAGAAAGCATAAAATGAAATTCCCACTGAAACATGGCAAACAAAAATATCAACATTAATATTCACTTTGGCTAGTGCCCTTCTCTCGTTACTCTCGTAAAGATAAAATAATTCAACAATTTCTTAATTTTTATGGGACATTTCATTGGAATTGCCGTCAGATGTTCATTCGTTCATTCATTTTTATTTGGCCGGGGGGGCGTCCACTTTTGTTGCCTACTTTTGTGAGTGAAACTTAAGCGCCATCTAGCGTTGGTTGTCCGCATTAGTCGTTTTGTTGTTTACGATTTTGCAGTTTGTTATTTTTGTCGTACTACCGCCTCAGAACACCCTACCCCACCCCGCCGTTTATTCATCTGATATTTTATTATTATCGCCTTTTATGTCACATTTGTGTGGCGTCTTTGAGTCATAAAGACGCACAAACTAAGGAAAAAGTGTATATGTGTGTGCGTGTAAGTGTGTGTGTGGCCTTTCACGTTTACTTTCACGCCATGCCTGGCAGCATTAAAAAATGTCAAAAGTCGCAAAAATGTTGCCAGCCTAGGAAGCAGAAAAAAAAAAAACGAATGAAGAGCGCAAAGGGCCACAGTGGGTCATAGGGCAAAAGAAAGGAAGGAAGGAAGTGCGCCAGCAATGAATGAGCGTTGAGCGTTGACATTGAAGAGCCAGGAGATTGTATTGGTGTGTGTGTGTGTGCGTTTGTGAGTGACACAGCATATAGGCCGCATCCACATTGTTGCCAAAGCAAATTGTGTGGCATTTTTGTGTGTGGCCCTACCCACAGACATCAAAGTAAGAGAGATGAAGTAGCGTCCCATAAAGCAGGCAGCTGCCTTCACATTCACACACACACACACACGCACTTTAAATTTGAAATCTTAAAGTAAATTCTACTCATTTCGAGTGTGCCATTTGAGGTTCTATCTCAACTTTGTCTAATTAGACGAGTACCACACACACACACACACACACACAAACGCAGAGTGAAGAAACCCAAGCCCAAGGACAACAGCTAGAGCTATACAAATATTCTTCAGAATCGTCGCGACTCTTGACGCTCTCAGACAAAACAAAACAAAGAAAAAATGAAAACAAATGGCAAGACAAACAGCAAGAGAAAAACAAGAACAAGTAGCAAAAAAGCATTGAGCCAAAATGTATGTAGCATGAGATGAAACAAATGTGTGCACACACAACAGCAACGAACAAAAAAAAGTACAACAACTCACACACACACACAGACACACATACACGGAGAGGAGGATGAGTAAAAAAAGCCCGCGACTCCAAGTCAAACGTTTTTTCCTCGTCTCTGGCTCTCTAGAAGGATCTACTACATGTAGCTAAATGCGCCTAACGAACATCTCGCTAACATCATTTCCCTTTGCATTCAGCTTTCCCCCCAAGGAGAGGTCCTACGTGGCACACACACCTGTGTGATGTACGCGAACCTGGCCTATGCAATTAAAAACTGTTGGCTAATGACAGCTTTGTCCTCCCCACTCACCCGTCTCAAACCTTTAACGTTGTTGGTTGGATGGCTGTGTGAGAATAGTTGTTCACTTTTTTTACATGACTTACAGCTGGGCAAATGACTTGGTCTGAGGCCCTTTATCCATTTGAATAAAGTTTGGGGAAAAAACTTTGTTAAAGGATCGTTTCGACAAAGAATTGCTTATTGGTATTAATCATAAAATTCGACCAATTTCCAACAACAGCTTAAACCCTTGGTTTATTATAAAAAAAAACATAAAAAAACTGAAGTTTGTGAAACGAAGAGCCATAAAATCTTCGGTCTTTTAGAGTGTTAAGAAAGTTCTGTTATAATTAAACTAAAGAAGTTTAATAGATTGAACAAGTATTCTGAGCACAAGCATTGTATTTGGGCTAGCTTAATGATATTCTTCAACTATGAAAGGTCTCTCGTTATTTCTAATTTTTATTAAGTCTAAGACTTGAGATTAACTTTTAACTGAATGAAGGTAAAATTTCTTTTGTTATATGAAAGAACTAGCCCAAAGAAAGAAACAAAGAAGGTAATTTTTAATAGTTAATGTAGAGCATTTTGTTATTCGACTCAGCTGAAGCAATAGTTCCCTTCTGTACAGCTTCTGGACAACTCCTTTGGCGCACTTCAGTCTGACTTTGGCACTTGTTAGTGTCTTGTAAGCAAGTTGACTTGGTTTATGTGCCATAGCGAGCGGGCCCCCCGTCAGTTTGTCTCACATGGGTTCAACGGGGAATTGCAAATATGCACAGTGTTCGCTTGACAGTCAAATGTATTTATGTATGCCAGTGTTCGTGTGTATGTGGGTGTGTGTGTGGGTGTTTGCCCTTCAGCGCACATAAATTAAACGCTGTCAGTTGTAAGAGAGAACTCAAATACAAGCAACGCAAAATAAAGCAGAAATGGAAAAAAAGTTCTAAAATTTAATCGCTGACAATATCAAATTTTGCTAATTTGTGACTTTTAAGCCCAAAGCAGGACACGCATTAAACCTAGACGGGGGATGGGGAATGGAAGACACACACACACACGCACAGTATATATTATTTGAGAGCAATAATATCACGTATACGACACATCTGCCCATTAAATAATATTTGCATTTGCCAACATGTTGGCATGCCACAGGAAATAGACAAAAAGCCCACACTCTAACTCCTACACCCTAAGAGGCGTTTTTTTTTTGGGGTGGAAATGGGCGTGGCGTTGTCCTTTGACTCATGTGATGTGCGTTTGTGCCTTTTTATTATTATTTTTGTGTTTTAATTTAGTGCTTTCGAAATAATTAAAATTTATGCAATTCAAAGTTAAAACAAAGTCTGGCCAAGCATTTCAGCAAAACAGAAAGACACATGGAATGTGGGAAGAACTCTCGAGTTTAGATGGAGTAGGAGTGAGAGTGGATTGCGGGGGCTGGTAAGCATATTTTGCAAAATTCGTACACCTAACAAAAAATATATATAATATATTCACATATTACTTTATGCAGGTCTTGTTGCTGGTTCTTTGCCTCAAAAATTTATGCAGAATGTCCGGAGAAAAACTTGGTAGAGAGACAGACCGACCGACAGCAGTCTGTAGGTAAATAATATGCTAATTTTTTAGTCACCCAAAAGTTGTTGTTGTTTTTTTTTGGACTTGGATGAATGGAATTTCTATCTTTGTTCCATTTTGCTGAACTCAATATTTGTGCTTGTGATCTTTTGTGTGTGTGTATGTGTATGTACGTCTGTTTTATTTTCAATTGAAACCAAAACTCACAACTTTCAATTAGCCTGGGTCCTCTTACTAAGTTAACTGTACAGGCAAATTCCTTCATTAAAAGTGAAATAAGACCAAAGAGTGGTTCAAAGGAGATAAAAAAGCAAAGCAAATTATATGCAATACTTCATGCACATGTACATATATCAAATGGATTGTTTGTGTGTGTGTGTGTGTGGCGAAACGAAAAAAAAGGCAAATTGAGATAACCAGAAATGGACAAATTAAAATGTGAAATGAAGCAAAATTGTATATGGAATTGTATTTTAAAAGCATTTGAAGGATTCGGCATTGGTTTCTGTTGTCTCTTTTTATTTTTGTTTGCCATATGTGGACAGTTTGCAATCGTCAGTTGCCAGTTGAGCCAACAGTTGAAGCAGTCTGTTGCCGTTGTTGTTGCTGCATGAGGCTCAGACATGGCTACCCAGCTGCAGTTGCAGTTGCAGCTTGTGTTTTTCAGTAGAAGTGGTGGTGGTGGTGGTGGTGGTGGCAATGCTGGCTTGTTGTCTTACGGCTTGCTGCACAGATTTAGTTACATAAAATTTAGTTGGCATAGTACATTCGGTATGTCGAGGCAGAGCCACAACCACATTCGAGATGGCTGGATGGCAACTAGTCACCGGTTGGTTGGCCATTGTTGTAACAAGCAAAGGTAGCAGTACATCGCCTGATGGGTTTTAGGTTGGAATAGTGTTTGATTACGTCGTTAGTCGAGAGATAGAGAGTGGGAGAGGAAGGGAAAGTATATATTCTATATGTAGAAGAAACTTTTCAAATGGCTAAATTGCTTTAAATACTGGACAAGGTATTTACAACTTCAGTTTTGAGGATTTTTGATAGTTGTCAAAAGGGACTCTAGGATATCTAAAAGGCAGACAGAGAGTTAGGGAGATAGAGAGAATCAAAAGGAAGACAGAGTGACATAAGTATTTGGAAAGTTTACAGATTTTTGAAAGGGATTTAGGGGTGATACTTAGGTTCTATGATGCGAAATCTAATATGTATGTATATATATAGAGAGGCAGAGAGAGAGAGAGAGAGAGATATAGAGAGAAGGAAGGTGCCTGGACTAATGGTTGAAGTATTCTTGCACTAATTCAGTTTTAATTGCAATTTGCGGGAATCAATCAACTCAATTCAATTGGAATGAATTACTCATTAGATTACTTTCGATGAGGGCTAATTAGAAAATTGTTTGGCTCTACTAAATCAAGGGTAATTATGATGTTAGCTCTCATTCATTTTCAAATTGATATTAATCTCGCCAGTCGCCAGTTAAATGTCACTTAAGTTAATTAAGTGTGTGTGCTTTTTGGTTGGTGTAACTAAAGATCAATGAATAATGAAAAGCCACTCACACATGCAACTGAAAAGGGTCAAAATTGAAAATAAAATATATATAGAATAGTATGTTCATACTAACAGAATGAGAGTGAGAGAGAGAGCGAGATGGATATGGGTTATTGACAATTTATTCATTTGGTTGCCAGTTCGTATAAAATTAAACTAATTTAACAACATAAGAGATACTTAAAATACATGTGCATTAAATATAAAGTGTGTGTATATGTATGTATTGAGTGTAAAGTGTATATGGTATGTATATGTACAAGCAACTCTATATACATATCTATTCACAGACGGCATCGACGATATTCAATTGGGCAAATCAATCAACTAAAACTATGAATACAAATTAATATTTCAAAGTGCGCACTTGGAAATGGCAAACGCAAAGAAAGTGTGTGTTTTGAGGGGATGCATTATAGATAGATATATAGATACTATAAAGTGTAGTATATGGTGAATAGCAAACTAAATGGTCGGCTACTAGTGAACTACTTGAACTACAAAATAGACTACTTCATTGATACATAGCCACTACAGTTTGTTCAATATAGATTTTGGAATAGTACCGTTTAGACTGGGCTGCGCATACTGTATGAAGCTCTCGGATATATAATGATGGGGCCCGGCAACGCCCAGACCCACAATTGGACCGCCACTAGACGGTCCAGTGGTACCAACACCAGCACCCATAACACTGCCACCGCCCCCGGGGCCACATAAATGCGAGGTGGGTGGTGCTACACGTGCACGAATCTCGGCCGCTCGTCCGCCGCCCTCTTCCAGCTCATTCAGTTCATCCTCTTCGATATACATGCTGGGCACATCGTTGCGCGCCGGCCTGAAATGGCAAGAGATTAACAGAGAGTTGAGCAAAAACTAAAAAAAAAGAAGGAAAATATGCTCGCTTAAATCTATTAAAAGTTATCCTCCCACACACACACACACACACAAATTTTGCATGCCTCTGCACCTCCGTTTCAATTCTGTCAGCTTGCTAATAGTTCCCCTGATGCAGGCCACTTTTTTGTTGTTGCTTTTTTTTTGTTTTTGCTTAAACCAAAACAAGACAAAGTGGACGGAGCTGCTCGGAGAATTGCTTGTTGATTTCTCCTTTAACCTTGGTGAATGAAAAAAAAAAACTAAACAAAAACTCTTCAACTAGCTGCCATTAGCATCTCTAGAGAGATAGCGAGAGAGAAAGAGAGAGTCAAGCTGTTCAAACATTGAATTGCTCAGGTTCAACATGGCGTATACACAACATTTTTTAAATACTTTGTTCGCCATTGTTAATAGGGAATACCAATTAAGCCACACGAATATCAGCATATCAGCCCTAATCAGTCAAAACTTTTACGCCACACACACGGACAAAGAGAGAGAGAGAAAGAGGTGGGGGGGAAATCACGTGTGTGACTCAAATATTTGCACTAATACTTTTGCCCGCAAAAGGCAAATCATTAAAATTTATGCATAGGCGCACAACATGAGGCAAATATATTTCGGAGGGAGCGTGTCACCTGTGCCTCATGCGGCTTTTACGCATTCACTGAAAAAGTCCAATGACGAAACATTTGACCAATTTAATGACCCGCATGGCGGCAGAGTGCGTAGCATTTGGGCAATTTTTCCTTTGATGTGACTAAATTTGGAAACTATAATTAATATGTTTGAATTTTCATTTGCCCTGAAACGCTTTGAAGTGGTTGGCTGAATCTCTGAGTCATTATTGAGCAATTTATTTCAAACACAAGCGGGGAAAGTAGAAGAGAGATAGAAGGCAATCAGCTAGGGAAGAAAAAAGGTCGTCCGGGTAATGAGAGTTTGTGGTTCAAAGTGTTTATCTTTCATTAGACCAACAATTGAGCAAAGGGGATAAAACAGGTGCGGGCTAAAGATGCGAGCTCGAAAGGGTCTGGCTAGAAACAAAGATAACAATCGCTGATTTCCCATCTAAAATGTAGCTTCTTCCTTTCGTTTTTTTTTTGTTTTTGCTGGTGTCGTTTATTGTGATTGTGGGTCAGGTGCTGGGCTTAATTAATTTAATTACAAGTCTAAGCATAATTTGTTGGCCACCTGCCAGCTGCTAGCTAATCGGTATCTCTTTAATGAACTTGACATTAGCAATTGTTGAGATTTTAAAGCCAAATTGATTGAACCCTCGTCCTCCTGCCCTGCTCCTCATTGAGTTTGGCATTTAATTGGCATTCCTTTGGCCTTCTTGGTGGCAAAAAGTAATAAGAAATAGAAAAATGTGAACAAAATTATGCCCCACTCTCAGTTGAATATAACTTTCTCACGTGCCACACATAAATAATTATTTTTGCTCACACATTCTCTCTATGGGTGTGTGTGTGTGTGTGTGTGGGTGGGCAAACAATTTCATTATTAGTTTTTCCTAGAAGTCGTGGTTTCCTCTTACCTCATGCTTTTGCGCACCTCCTGCGGTTCAGGTGGTCGCGGCCGATGTCGACAGACAACAACAATGCCGGCCACTATAATTGACGTCACAATGACGGCTCCAATGGCCACAACAGCGGCCAATATCAATAGTGTGGATGCTTGCTTCTCGGGACCATTACCAATGCTGGCTCCGGTACCAACATTGCCAACGGCATTGCCATTACCGCCAGCTCCTCCTCCACCGGCGCTGCCGCTTCCGCCATGATGCGTGGTCTCCGCCGGCGTTGGATCCTCCGAGAGTATGGACTCATCTAGATGAGGGGAAATAGAAAATAAATAGTTTGATTTGTTATTTGCTTCAAATTAGTTGCATATATATGTACATATACATACATATTTACTCTAAGCAAATTGGCAAATTGAAATCAGGGAAATAATTAATCTTCTTCTGGTCATGAAATATGAAAATCTAACGGCCTAAGATTACGCTTCAATGCGACCTTTGCCCGTTGATTACTTGAGATTAGATTTTATGGCACACAAAAAAAAAAAACAAAAGTTCTGGCAATTATTAGCCATATGTGAGGGAAAGAGAGGGAGAGGAGCAGAGTAGTTCCAAGGGGCATTTGTATTGTTTATATTTATTAGATTGCCAGCAAGAGGAAATTGCAACATAATGTGTGTGCCCCTTGCTTTTGGCAAGGCAAACTGATTGTAAGATGATCCCCAGGCAAGATTTATGCCAGACATTCGTTTTAGGTTGCTCCTTCGGCTCTGCCCGCCTCACTTCGATGGTGGCAGGCAGCATTTCCGCTCCATTTGCGGGCAGTCAAAGCAACGGCCTCGGAATTGAAACATTGCCAACATCATGCAGCAGCATCAGCAGCCTCTCATTCTCTCTCTCTCTCACTCTCTCTCTCTTTCTCTTCGTCTGCCTCTCTCTCATTCTCTTTGTGCTGGCTTTTGAAGTGAGCGTTTGAGTGGAAATTGCCTACACCTGCGGCTCAATTTAATTTTTGTTCTTGCCTCCTTTTATTGGCCTCTGCCCCTGGCAACTCACAGCCTCTCATCTTCTTCGTCATCATTTTGCCTCTTTTCTGGTCTCTTTCATTCCGCTTCTTTTTTTTTTGTGTTGTTGTTTTGTTGTTTTAATCAGTTGCTGAGCTTGGGCTTTTGGTTTCTACCTGTTTTACTTATTTATTTGCTGCCTTTTCCTACTACCTTCAACCGATGTGTTTTTTTCTGGCTTAGGTCGAGTGGCCACTTTTCACTTTTTCTTCTTGCGAGAAAATGCAATAAATTCACTTGATGAGTTTTGCGTAAACTGATTTAAATCAACGTCTACTGATTTGTTAAGGTTTTTATTTATGCCTGACTGAAATGTTGTTGCCTACAAGAATGTATACGCACACATATGCCGCCGGCACCGCCGCATACGAAAAAAGGAGAGAGATAAAAAGGAAAAAGCTTGTGGGCCTAGTAGAAGCTGTTAAAATTCCGCATAAATTAGCGAGCAGCCTTCACTTGATTTCAACCACAAGCTGAGAATCTCTACGATGCGTTCCCATTCTCGGATCTTATAGGCCGATTTTACGGGCCAAAACGCACAGACACACACACACACACACATAGAGAAATACAAACACACACATGGCATCTTTTAGCAGCTGGAGAGGGAGAGGGGGAGAGACAGTGGAAGAGAGTAAAATCATTAACATAACTAAGTAACTCTGGCTCTAGTTTGTCTGTGTCTGCGTGTGTTCAAATTCCTGGCAGCTGTTGTTTCCTGTAAATGGGGTCTGCAAGGATAGTGAATTGACGCACTCATATTGAATTGAATATTTGCGTATCAAATACAATTAGTGGCATTAAATCGGTGCCACATATACTACATATATACATATATAGGTGATTTATGGCCAACTCACAAAGAGAGAAAATGGCCACGAAGGTTTTTCGGTAGGCGCAGCAAAATGAAAATGAAAATGGAAATGATAATGGAAATGCAGATAAAATAAAAATCAGCATGAAAATAATGACAACATTGTTGTCCGTAAAGGCAAACGGAGAAGAAGCAAACAGGAGGAGACATGTAGGCGAATGCGAATGCGAAAGGAACAATAAAAGCAAAGTGTCTACGGTGGTTGTTAAGCAAAACGAAAATTGAAGCAATTCCGCTTACGCTTTGGCATGGAATAAAGAAAGGCATTGCCAATGACACACATACACAGTCACACACACACACACAGTCACACACACACACACATTCACGCACACGCACACATACACACACATTATGTCGTTAAGCATTGGGTAAAATGAAGAGGCTGTTGTGGCACGCCCCTGCGTATACGTAATGTGCGTTTCTGTGTCTATGTCGTCTCTGGCCTGGCCCTCACTCAACAAGGAATTGATGGAAAATGCTGAAATGCTTTACGCTTCACTGAATAACTCAGTCAGTGGATTAGAAAAGGGCGGCCCGCCCAAAAGCCCAACGCCCAGAGAGCAAAAGATTCGATTCCAGGTTGCCACTACTTTTCTTCTTTTTTTTTTGTTGCTTTCTTGCCACATATATATACTTTGTGTGCCTGGCCATGTGCGAAGTTTTCGCGGCGGCTGATTGAAGACGATTTCCCTGAACTTGCGTTGATTTGAAAATGCAGTCAAGCGTTGAATTAGACAGCTCTCCGGCTGCTGCTCAGGCTATTTTATTGGCCTCAACCGAAAAATGACCCAAAAAAAAAGGAAAACCAAACCAAAATGTATCTGAACAACAAAATTGAGGGGCCGAGTCACAATCACATATATTGGGACTCTTTATGTGATTAGTACGAGTCGATGACATTACATTGAAAATCTTGTGCATAGCTTTTGTTTCAACAATTTTGCAAGCCAAGTTCAGGAGGGAATAGAGAAGCATTTGGTACTCACCATATGGTCCCAGTTGGGCAGCCACGCGCACGCGTTCAATCACCACCGGAGGCTCGCTGCGTCCCTTGGCGTTGACGGCATAAACTAAAAATTGATATTCACGTCCCGGCTCTAAATTATTCAAACGAAATTGTGGACTATTCTCCTGCATGCGAAAGATGGGTGCAGATGTCGCCTGTAAGCAGAAATATATAGAGACAATTTATATATGTATGTGTATGTTTGTTTGTTATGGGTTTTTTGTCAGTTTGTATGCGATATGACAGGAGCCGCATATATAATTCACTTGCCACATGGTTGGTTTACTCTTATGCACGCGCTGCAAAGTATGCTATACTTTATATACACGTATACAAATGTACCTACTACATACACACATTACATATATATATATTTTTAACTTTTTGGGACAAACAACAAACGAAAAAACAACCGTAAGCATACATACACACATACAGACAAATACATACACAGGAAGAACCCAACACATAAATAATTATTCATGCCTAAAAAATACGACACAAAAACACTGACCAAAAGTAGAAGAGGATAGCTAGATACATAGATAGAGAACGTCTCTCGACAGTGTCTGAAATTTTAAACTGAATATCCGTTTGCCGTAATGGGACACAATCGAGTGAGCTTCGTTGGTTACGCACAAATTCCCACTCAAGTAAGCGTAAGTAATTTATGTTGTCCTGGCGGCACTTTTTACCACCCAACCACCTACCCACATATCCACCTCTACCCATCTCACTCAGCCACTCTTCATCTTCTTCTAGTCTTTGTATATATGGTTTGTTGTCTATGTCTGCGTCTGTTGGTCTCTCTCTCTCTCTCTGTCTGTGTGTGTGTGTTTTTATCTAGCGTGAAACTTTAAAGCTTGGGTCATACTCTACTTAGACATAGAAAGTCCAAGTCCTTCTCCTCAACCATCAGCATCATCATTGTCGTCATCATCATCATCATCATCATCTTGGTCGTCGTATACTTTGCGCTTGGCTACTTTGCTAATAAACTCGCCCGACAAGCGCTTCATCAACCAACCCAGCTCATTCTACTACTTCTCCTTTACCCCTACTGTCATCCCTTTCCCATCGTCTCATTCTCTCCCTTCTTTCTATTGCTTGTTCCAAGTTGTTGAAAGCAACCAAACGAAATGAAATGAAATTTTCATATGATATTCTCTTTTACGACTGACAGAGATAATTTAATAACTCAGCATGCATTCGCTTAGGGGGGTGAGACCAAAAAAAAAAAAAAAGAAAGTACAGAATGATAGAGATAGACATAGTCGAGTTGGGTCGAATGGCTAAAAGGCTTGCCCTTGCCTTCTCTTCATATGAGAACTTATAGCATTAATTATGTTGTCCCTTTTACGCTTGAGTCGACCAGGACATCAGCAGCAGCAGCAGCAGCAGCTTCAGCAGTCTGTTGCCGGCAGAAGCTGCAGAAACCCCGCAGCAACTGGCTGACCCTTAAATATTTATTAATAATTCAAGCAGAAAAGTCAAAGGACATGCACACTAATTGACCATATGGATTTCAAGTGAATTATTGCCAAGCTTCTGCATCTCTGCTTCAGGCCGTTAGCTGGCTTGTAAATAATTTAATCAAGCAGATAACAATTTACAATATGGTTTTATTTAATTTAGTTAAAGTCGAGTTCAGTTGAGTTGGCATGAACTAAGTTCTTGTCTCCCATCCATTCCTTACCTGATCATTCAGTGTGGATATCTCATTGTCAATTGATTCACCAAATTGTCCACGAGGTAAGCCAGCAGCGGCCGTTTCGCTGGCATAGAGTAAATCTCCACCAACAACTTCCAGCATAAAGTATTGCGAGAGACCGCCATCGCTGCCAGCCACACAAACTACCTCCAGTACAGTATCGTTGCGCAATTCGCAGGCTTTTGGTGCCTCAGGTGGATCTGCAGGTAATAGAGGGAGAGAGAAAGAGAGTGAGAGAGATATATAGATAGAGTACGCTTCCTTCCTTCACTGCGCTATCGTTATCGTAATTGCATGAAAACCCAAAATTTTCATCGCCTTCAAGCGGCAATTTTGGGGTAAATAAAGGCGCGCCATAGTTTGCATTAATAACGCTCAAATTTTGGCCGAACTGGCAATAATGGCACAGGTAATAGTAGCTAGTAGTCTAAGCTGATGATTATTTGCAAACATTTTGGCAAAGGAGAGGCATGCAATTTCACCCAGCAAACAGACACACACACACACACACACTCACTCGCCCCGGCAATTATGTAAGTAGATCCTTATGTGTGCATAAGAGATAGAACTCAGACCGACACCGGCACAAACACACAGACACCCACAGACATCGACACCGGACAGGTGGGACAAGGACACAGATGGGGACGGCGACTTGCTTAAATTGCGGCACAAGATGGAGGCAAATATCGAAAGCATCTTCAGGTAACGGCAATGGCAACAACTTCCACCTTGCACTTGCACTTCCTTTTATACTTACTTGCTGGTAGTATGTGAACCTGACAGGGCGTTGTCTGTCTACCAACCGCATTGCTGGCCCAGCAAGCCAGTGTTATTAACTCGGAGTCGGTTTGCGGCAGATACGTCACCGTGCTGGTCAGTCCATTCGATTGTATTCTCGAGTTGAGCACCTGTACGGCAAGAAGAGAGGAGAAGATTGAAAGGATTAGACTCGTTCGTTCGTTTGTTTGGTTGGTTGGTTTATTCTCTTGTCCTCCCACTTCTCCCATAGAACTTGCCAGTCAGGCAAAGCATAAATATTTGAAGGCAAATAAGTTTTTATGGCCAAAAACGAGAGAACTCCGAGCCAAGTGGAGTGGAGTGCAGAGCCAAGGATAAGTCATTCTTTTGGCCCAATGGATTTTCGTGCAGATTTTCAAATAACTTTTGCGGTAAATGAATTACTTTATTTATTGTGCACAGCTGTTCAAAGTGCGAGAGCTATCCTAGACAGTAAGACTTACATACATACATTTATCCGTACGTACATATGTATGTATGTATGTATGTCCTTTCCAATGTTGGCACTGTCAGCTTTGCACTTCCTACTCCTGGCATCTAAATGGTTTGCATTTTAAATGATTTCGTTTCCGATTCCTCTATTCTGTTCTATTTTGTTCCGTTTTCTATGAACTAAAATTTATTCTGATTAAAATTTAATTCAGTCACGTACAATGTCCGATTCCCGTTTGGCTTCTGTTGAATGAAAATCCCAGACAACCCTCAAGTATTTAGCACAAGTTGTGCTAATGGTGACTTTAACTCGACTTCAAGTTCGACTCTGACTCCGACTCTGGCACCAACCGACCAACCAACTGACACAATTGAGTTGTGCACGTTTCCAAAGCATAATTGCAGGAGCACAGAGATACAGAGTTACAGAGTTACATGGACATTTGGCCTGAGGTCTAGAAAGCGAAAGAGAACTATGGACTTACCGGCGACACGTTCCTCGTATTGTTGTATGTCCAACTGAATCTCACCGATTCGGGGGGATCGGCATCTACCTCACATTTCACCTGTATCGAGTGCATGTTGATGGCTCCAATGGATGTTTGCTCAGTGCCTGGCTTACAGCGTGGCGAGACTGAAAATACCAAAAGCAAAACAAATGTTAGAAATATGTATATAAAACTTTGGGGTAGGTAAAAGCAAAATTTTCATTTGAGAATTTTTCCATTACGCCCCCGTTCCCATTTTGGGGTGAGCAAACAAACTCGTCTTGTCTCTAAGGGCTACCAAAAACGAAGATGAGAGAAAAATACATACAAAAAAAAACAAGGAAATCCTCCAAAGGGAAGAAGGCAAAAAGAAGAGTCAGAAACATAGCCTTGAGCATAGTAATTAACATGTTTCCGTTTCACGAACGGAGCGAGATTCATTCAATCTCCCTGTCTCTGTCTTTCTCTCTGCCTGTCTGTTAGCTTATGTCTTGTGGCGCGGCTAAGAGTCTGTGGGCCAGGTATTGAAAGTTGGTAACAGAAAAAAAAAGAAACGAAAAAGAAAAGGAAAAGGCGGAGTTTCGACTTAACTTTCTCTCTTACCCTGTTTGGGATTGTAAAATGGGAACAGATATACACGGAAGCTGCTGTGCTTTGGCCTCCAGGCAATACATATAAATATGCTTGTGTGTGTGTGTTTGATTGTATATGTGTGTATAGCGGTGAAAGCCGCCTTTAAAATGTAAGTCACGCCAAGTCAGATAAGCATTTTCAGCTTTATTACTTGGCGCTTTTATCACAAGTCAACTGCATTTCAGTTTTCAAATACTTAAGCCAGCCTCCAGTCTGCCTCCCCCCTTTCCTCTCTCTGTCTGCCTTTCTGTCTGTCTGTCTGTCTGTGTATGTGTAAGTACTTGTTGCTATTTTCTTTCATATATGAGAAAAAGTTACCTAAGACTCAATTCAAAGACTTGAAACTTTCATAATTCGAAATATAAACTACTTAAACTGTCGTATAGAAATGAAATGAGGATACTGAGCATAGTGAAATAGGGAGAGAGAGAGAGCAGGGTAAGAGAAAATGCATTACAGTTTTGCAAAAGCAATAGCAGTTTTCCAGCACAAAAAACGAAAAAGAAAATTTGCCAGTCGAGAAGTGGTATGATTATGTAAGGATACACTCTTGTTTGGGGGAGCAACAACAACAAAGACCACGCATTTCCAATGAGGCAAAACTTCTTACAACCCATACTCTACCCCTTCCTGTACCTTTCGCTTAGTGCCGCCCTCCCAACTAAGCAAGTAAGCATGTACGTATATAGGTAAGCAAAAAGAAAATCCGTGCTCTTTGGCTTCTTCTTTTTCTTCTTTTCTGTGTTACGTTTAAAGTTAAATCTTCATCGATTGCCAAAGAAAAGGAGAGACTATGTTTCTCTGTGTATGTATATGTGTGTTTTTGTGCGTTTTTACTCTGATTTATGCAGCCAAATCGCTTGTATATGAAATCCACATTAATCACAGCTTAAAAATGGCCAAGGGCTTTTGCGGCTGCGCCTCGAGTCCAAGTTCAAAAAGTGTGAAGTTTATGAAAAAGTTAACAGGACAAATATTGCTCCGACTCTTAAATTTATAGGCGAACGAAAAACTTTTTGTCTGCTCGTGTAAATAAATCAATGGAGGTTATTTAGAAGGAATTTTACAATAGTAAACAAGGCACACACACACACACACAAAGACAACTCTAGCCCCTAGCAAACACACATCTACAGATTGTAGCATCATGCATCTTTTTTGGTGGGGTTTTTTTTTTTTGAGCAATTTCCTCATCCGTTGCTGCAAAAGTTTCTCGCCGAAATTTTATTTCTACACCAATTGTAAAGTTGTGTGATTTTGTGTATTTTATTTCATTTTGGCAGCTTCCGTTTCCGCCTTGCCATGGTATTCCAACAAGATAGTTGGCATTATTATATGTACATGGTAAAACCTGTATATATACACCGAGATGATATTCTATTGCTCTACTTACATTGCACTTTAAGAGTCAAGCTCGAACTACGCGTTTCGCCCTCCGTGTTGGTTGCCCCACAAGCATAAGCGCCAGCACTCTCCCTTTCCAGTTGTGTCAGGTGCATTATTTCCGTGCTCTCGCCAGACATACGCATACCCTAAAAATAGATACAGGAGATGCAATATCAGTAAATGAAAGATCAAATGTGCTTAAAAAAATGGGAGTAAACAATGGGTAGTAAAAGATGGATTGTGAAATTCAAATGTGGCAAACCAAATATGGTCTAAACAGACACGTTTCACCTAGTTATAAGAGGGTAAATAGAGGGTAAAAAAGAGATAAAATAGATCGAGAAGCAAAAGAAAACAAGGGGATAATGTTTTACAGCTGAAGAGGAGAAACTTTTTGAAAAAGGTCCACCCTTCATAGCCAGAACAAAACCCATTAGTAAGGAAAATAACAATATTGGAATTAGAAACATAGGATAAAAGTTTATTTAAATTCAAATACTTTATGCTTAAAAGTATTGAAGGAGAAATCGACAAAGAAAATACGTCAAAAACTATAACAAAACTCCCTCGGGATTGAAACTCTAAAATACTCGTTCAATTGTTTAAGAGAAAGTTAATACGAGAGCCATTGTGAGTGGAATTGAGTTTCATGAAATTCAAGAGTCCTTAGACACTCTTCAAAACGGGTAACCATTCCCCCCATATCTAACCACATCTGTCCACTTGGAACGTTAATGCGAGCCACGACCACAATGCAGCACTAAATTTTTGGCAATGGGGGGAAATTCGAGTGCTCTATATATGATTAGCTATGGGGCAAGAGCATTTTAGCAAACATTTGCTGTGGTTAGGCAAAGCCCAAAGCAACCACTAAGTGGTGCGAATTATTCAAATGCAAAATTTATTAAATGGAATTAATTTTGCATTTTTGGCACATTTTAACCATTGTTTGGTCAAATTGTCATTTTAGCAGCCATTGAATTGAAAATTCAATTCAATTGTATTGATAACGAAATCACAGTCCGGATACATTGGGCTGTCTGCTCAATTAACACGGCAATAATTTGACGTTTCGTTTCGTTTCGATAAATGGAAACGGAATGGGAACAAAGAGGATCCTCTCCCTTTGCCATTTATATAGTAAATTCAATTAAATTATGATAATGATGCATTTTAAGTAGCTTATGCAGAGTATATAGTAATTTTTCTTTATTTTTTTGTTCACCAATCATATTGTTGACAGCTAATTTGTGTGGGTGTATGCGTGTGTGAGCATATTGCATCGGTTGATTATTTATAAAACTCATTAAAAATTCCAAAATGAAATAAAAGTCAAACTGATGAACTGAAATAATTACATTTTGCTAACGCGAAAAGTCACTTTAATTTCATTTACCTTCTATTAGCTTTTTTTTTGTTATTTCACTTCTACTGGCAGCTGGGCCATGAACTTTAAAGTTTTCAGTTCAATGAAAAGTTTCCCCTCTCGCTCTCACTCCCCTCACACAACCAAAAAACCATCTGAAAAAAATGATAAAGAAAATCTATATGCCAAACTGACGACGACTCAACAAAGTGACAAAGTTTTCGCTTCATCTGATATTTTTTTTTCTCCTCACATCTGCTAACTTTTTTCTTCACTTTCTATTCCCTTTTCTTGTTTGCTGCTTCGCTCTTTTCCATAATTCTTTGCCATTTTTGCTTTTTGCTAAGTTATTAATGCCAAAAAAAAAAACGAAATGAAAAAAAGGAAAATCGAAGTGTCCTGAATATTGAAAAGTTTGTCATTTTGTTAGCCACAAAATGCTTTTGGTAATTTGTTAAATGCACAGCGGACACGGTGCGAGGCGAAGAACAAGGAAGGAAAACTATGAGTTTATGGTTTTTCCTATGAAAAATGATGATTTGACCATGTGGACAAAACTGTCAAAGGATGTCAAAATCATGCGGTTTAATAATAAAAACCCCAGACAAAGCCGAAGTCAAAGGCAAAGGCAAAACCAAAGCCAAGGACCATTCTGTGGGTCAATTCTGTTTGCTTTTGTCACAAAAGAAACAAACACGCAAACAAAAGGAAACCATCTGAGAAAGGACATATGCGAAGGGATGGCGAAGAAGACGAAGAAGTGAATGATTCGCTAACATTTGCTGGTTTATTTGTCGCATGATTAATAGTTAAATAATTTGCAACACGAATGAACTTCAATGGACATCACGAGCCAATTATAAGACAGTTGAAAAATGAGCCAACGATTTCTTTTGCGGCATGTGACGCACATATACGCATACATATATGTGAAACAATTTTCTTGGGTAAATTTAACGAGACCGAAAAGTGTCTGCTTAAGTTGCCACAAGAATGTTTCGTTCCCCTACCTCTGAAAAGGAAAGAAAATGTCGCCCCAAAAAACAAAGGTATCTCTGTGATTGTGGGCGTCAGCTGTTTGGTTTGGACTTACATTCTTGAACCAAGAGTAACTGGTAACCGGAGGCCTGGCATCTGCACGGCATTTGAACGTCACATTTTGGCCCTCGGCTCGTGTAACCACTCGACTGGGATCCTCGTTGGCCAAATGCACGGACACGGTGGGCGGATCTGCAAATGGAAAGAGAGAGAGAGAGAGAATCGAGAATAAGTGAGTAAGTGCCCAGGGCATTCAGCTTAATGAGTACTGCAAATGGCTGGAATCAAAGTCAAAATAATAAACGGCAATGGCTCATAAGGTGAGAGGACCCCGAAACTGGCCCCAAACTCTAAGAGCCATTGCGTAATGTAGTTAAGTCCAGCTGCTGCTGATGCCGGAGAGAGAGGCGCCTCTTGACCACACGCCAAATGGGGACTATTAGTTACGGTTGTAAAAATCTAATACGCTTAGGAGACTGGCGCCAGTCCGGTTGCTCGGGTCGGGGGTCGGGGCAAATGTCAATGGCGGCCTACTAAAGGAAAGGACGACGATGAACGCCTGACATTTATGGTGAATTATTTAAAATGGCTCACAAAATGAAAACCAAATGAAGTTGGCAGAGGGAAAGAGATGGGCATGGCCTCTTTTGAGTGCAGGTAATTCAGTTTGTGCTTTGTTGCTGCGGCAGGAGTAATGTAAAACGGAAACCGGAAGCGGATGTTGCAAATATTATGGAGGACAGCAATGGCAGCAGCAGCAGCAGCAGCAGCTACAGAAAAGCAACACAAAAATGAGCATAAGAAACATAACAGTGAAAATTTAATCAAGACAAGTCGAAGCACAGAAAACGACGACAACGACGACGCTGGCAACTTGGCTGCACTTTATAAGCAGCTTAACGAAAGGCGGCCAACAGGTTGATATTGCCCCAGAGCTAGGTTCAGCTCCATCCTCTGCTCTTTAGTCTAGTACTTCATTTTGCTGTGGCTGTGGCTGTGACTGGGTTTTCTAATCAAATTATGTTTGCTCTGTCCTTAATATGCTTCTAATTGGACTTGCCCCGGACTCTAACAGACTGAGGTCTGCCTCAGTGTGCATTGTGCTTGTTATAATTGAAAGGATAGGAGCAGCAGCAGCAGCAGCAGCAGCGGCAATAGCGGCAGCAGGCATAAAACGAGTTTCGGTTTCAAGGAAAATCTCTTGGTTTTTCTTCTTTTTTTTTTTTTACTACTACTACTTACATGCTACACGTATAATACGTTTGTCCTCGATGGCGCCACCAGAGAACCAAGGATTCGTGGCGCGACATGTCAGCTCCGCATTGTCATTTTCCGATGTTACCTTCAGGGTCAGTGTGCTGGTCGTAATGTTGGCATCCTGCAAGAGGCGATAGGAAGAAAGAGAAAAATGTTAGTAAAGATGCTATGACGTGTAGAAGGACTTCTGTTTCTTGCATGGACTTTTGAAAATAATGAGACGAATTTAAAGCTGAATACTGAAACTATGTGACCAGTATTAAGTTGCCAGAAAGGCAACACACACACACACGCACTCGCGTCGCGTCTCGAATCTATTCTTTTCCGACAGAGACATGAGTTGCGCGCGTATGTGTGTGTGTGAGTGAGTTGACGGGGGTATCTGGAATGGATTCTCTTACATAAGGAATCGGTTATGCACGAGTTGACTAATGCCTGGCGACGTTGCCCAGTTTTCCATTCGATGTGTCTCTATCCATTTACATGGCATAATTAGAAAGCGAAAAAGTCAAATGCCAAAAACGAACTAATGGATGCCGAAAACTGAGTCGACAGACCGTCGTTCGGTCGTTCGTACGGTCAGTCAGTTGGTCGTTTTGCTAGCCTGGGTCCTCACTCACTCGCCTTCACTCGTGCTGCATGCAAGCTGATAAATTTCAGTTTTCGGTTGAAAGAGAAACAAAAAAAATTACCCTCCATTTGTAGACAAATGTTACTGCTGCTGGGTCCTGCTTGGGCTACATAAATTCGAATAAAAATTCGCATATTAGTCGAGCGAAAATTCATTCTCTCTCTATACTCTTTGTCTTTTATGCTGCGCCTGGCATCGAGTGCAAATTTGTGCAATTTTGGCCAAGTTGAAAGTTTTTCCCCTAGTGCAGTTCATCAAAGATGAAGATGGCCAAGTAGAGAAGAGTTTGCCTTGGCCACTCGAAGTCAACTTGTCTGGTCTGTTGTAAAACTTTGTCTAGATGCTCTCTTTTTTTGAAAGGGGGAGGGGGTGGAGGCAAAATGCATTTGACATTATTAAGCCAAAGGGAGAGAGACTCCTATCAAATGTCAAACGCACTAAGCAAATTTGCCGTTGTCCTGGAAACTATGACAATAAAAGAAACTTTTGCTCGAGAGAAGAAAATTTTTGGTGGCTAACTGCGCGACATTTACCTCTTTGTCATTGTGGACAGTAACTTCGGCATTGCGTATGGGTTCACCATCCAAGAGCCAGGCAATTTTCGCAGCCGGATATGAGCCCCAGGATTCACAGCGAATGGGCACAGGATGTCCAGCGGTCAATAGGTCATTCGGCGTAATGATCTTGACGCGTACGGGTTTTACTAAGGGAAAAAACACATATATATATAACACATTTATGGCAAATAAGATGAGAAGAGCACTCACAGTGAACCTGTACGGTGACATCCTTGGTGACAGGCTCAACCAGACGAGTGCCCTGGGCGCGGCACTCAATGCGCGTTCCATAATAATCTCGTGTGGTGGTGCCAATCAACAACTGGTTAACCATTACAGTGGCTCCCTCCTCAACCGATGTGTGACTGGTGCCAATAAGTTCGATATCATCGCGCCACCAGGTGACCTTGGGTGGCGGACGTCCTGGCAGATAGAATGAAGAGGAGAAGGCAGGTTACAAATGTCAATGGCAGATGTTGCTGTTGGTGTCACACGCAACTGTTGTCGCCCACAAATTGGGTCAAACAAGACTCACCTCCTTTCACTTGACAGCAGAGAAATAGCTCATAACCCTCTCGAAATGGCCCGGCCATTTGAGAGATTTCCTTGCCTTGTGCATCAAAGATGCGTGGTTCCTCTGGCGGCACTAAAAACGAGAAATCCATATCATAGTCTTGGGAACTTTGCTAATCTTGTCTCTATATTTTTACTTACCAACTAAAGTTAGATTGTGCCTAAAATTGCGAGTGGGTGAGTTAAAGAAATCAATGCGACATCGATAGACGCCGCCATCTTCGGGCTTCACATCGTTTATTTGCAAGCGTGAATCTTTGGGATTATCGCCAATGCTGAAAAATAAACGTTGGCCCAGATCGCTAGCTATGGCCGCATGTGGAGCCAATTTTACATTGCCGCCCCGCGAGTCCAGACTGTGAAACAGAGAAAGCAAATGAAAAGAAAGTTATATAAGTGCGTGTACAAGTGTGTGGGCGGGGCATGTAGCGATTATTAGATGTCATAAATAAACATATGCACAAAGAAAGAGAGAGAGGGAGAACAACGACCATAAGATGACTGCCCTGGCGCCCAGGTTCGCATAATTTACGGCCATAAAAAATGACGCTCAATTTGCACACCATGAGCCATGGAGCCATCATCATGATGATGAGAGGAAGAAAGGAGGAATACACTGGAGTGTCGACAGTTGTAGAGTGTTTTGGTGTGTGTGTGTGTGTGTGTTCGTGCCACGTCGCGACTTTGGCAGCTTTGTGCAAATTGCAGTAATTTGTTGCTGTTTTACTAAATTACTCTGTTTTGTACCAGGGCAGTGCTACCATTTCCTTTCTCACTCTCACTATGACCCCATACCGAACCCTGGCCCCCTCTCTATCAGCTGCTGCTGTTGCAGTTTAATGGGTATTGAGCGCTTCACCTGCATAGCTAAGCGCCAAATCCTAATAATAAGTAGTTACCGAGAGGGCAAACTACTTGAAATGCAAGCCGCCATTTTTCCACAATTTATATTGAAAATTTATTAACACAAATTTGTAAAGGCTTTTTCCTCACACTCACACACATGCAGAGAAAGAGGGTGACTCACGGCAGTGATGCCATATTTTTAAGAGCACATAAAGCTGATTCAATCAAGGAAAACGGCTAAATTTGTGAGTAACAAGAAAAAAGGCCGTTTTTAGCTAATTTCAAGTTTTCCAAACAGAAAAAGCCAGATCTATTGGAAAAATGGCGAAAAAGACAACACTGACAACTCACACTTACATGCGTGAAAATTTGCCAAGCGGCAGATGTAATCGGATGTGCTTTACATTTATTATAACAAAGTGGATTATGACGCGACGCATCCTTGCAAATATATACACACACACACACACACATGTCATGTACATTCACATGTTCTGCCGGAAGTAAGCCAAAAACGCAGAGAACCAAAAGAAGACCAAAAAAAAAAAACATATGTAGCATACGAAAAGGGATAAACTTGCGCGATAATTTGCAAGAAAAAGGATGTTGACGATTATTTAACGCTTTTGATGAATGGCCAACTGGCATCTGTGTGAGTCTGTCTCTCTCTTTCTTTTTCTACTTCGCGCTCTCTTTTTGTGTGTGAAATCAATTTGGATCCTTCACAATTCACTCACTCTCGCTTTCTTACTCACTCACCTGTATAAAGGTATGCCTGTTGTGTCCTTGAACCAAAGCAACAACTTTACAGAATCCTGAGGCGTGGGCGGTGTCAAATCGCATGGCAAATCCACAGTCCTGCCCAAAGCGGCCCAGACCAAGCGTGCAGGTACTGTGAAGAAAGAAAAAAAAAGAGAGAATAAGTAAGAGTAAGAAAACATGAAAGATAAAAGTTCGTTTTATTAGCCCAGGCAAGAAAACTGACGCCCCGAACAGCCCTTCCCCCTCCTCTAAAAAGGTAAGAGCTGGAGGTGGGTCTACTGGGTAAGCAATTGAACCCTGCCTGAAAAGGAATAACGAAAAAAAAGGAATACCTATAGATATATTTATTTATTATTTGCACTTCCTGCATGATTCTGGGCTGATTGTTTGTTATTTTAACACAAAGCTTCCGCTTTGCGATTCGCGACAAGCCACGCCCCACTACTTTGCCACCCAACCCACACCGATTTCATTCATTTTGCTGTTTTTGTTGTTGTTACTGCTTCCGTTTGCCGGTTGTTGTCACCGTCGTCGTCGTGTTTGATATTCTTTTTTTTTTTTTTAGAAAAAAGAAAATATAGGTACATATACCGAACGCAAAATGTAAAGGAATACAAAATATTTATTTCTATGTATTTCTTGTGAATGTTTTTTCTTCGTTTAGTGTGTGTGTGTGAGTGCCTTTTTTTTTGTCTTTTGAGGCTCGTGTTTTGTGTTATTTTATTTGACATGGGCAACCTGTAAAATTTCCACATTGTTTCCGCCCCAACGGCTTCATCTATTTTTGAGTTCACTCGATTTTGGTTCCTAACATGTGCCTTTTATTTCGAGGGCGTTAGTTCACTTAAATTGAAGCATTATTCGAGACAATATTATATACAAATACATATATATCATTAAAGAATTAATGCTTCTGCTCCATTTTGATAGTTGGTATCCTCAGGTTTTAAGATCAGAGTAAGACCAAAGCTCCATTCCCATTTACATCTTTTTCCCCCTGTTAGCCAACGATGCTTTCGTTGAGTAAAAGGACAAATATGGCGGTTGGATTTTCCTGCCAATGCAATTTATCAATTCCTTGTAGGGCAAATATTTGCCAGTAGCAGCGCAAAGAGGACACCTAGTAAGTTTTAAATCCTTATGAATGGTGTAAAAGAAATAACATTCCATTTGTTTACTCCCTCTCCCTCTCTCTCTCTCTCTCTCTTTCTACATTTATCTGTCTTACAGTAATTCTCTGGAGAGAAAAAGAAAGCAAAGAGACTCTTTTGGGCATCAGGGAAATCTATTTTTAATTGGCTGCGGCATTTGCCCAGTTGTTAGCGGCAATCGTCTGCTCGTTTTTCATGATTTATGCCTAAATTTAATTCTTTTATTGGCAGCCAAGACGACGACGACGACGTCGACGTCAACGTCAAACGACATCCTCTTTGATGTCCGCCACGCATTCAAAATGCGTTGCCTTGCGTTCTGAGCTCTGAGCTCTACCTGCGACCCAATGAATTTCTTCTTTGTTTTTGATGTTTTGTTTTGACACATCACATTATTTCCGTGTTATTTTTAGCCATAAGTAAATTACTATGGCCCTCGCTTGCCATACACACACAGAAGACTAGGCACCAATTTCAATTGGAATTTTTACTATCCAAATGGGGGCGAGGGCACGTGTGTGTGTGTGTAAGTGTGTGTGTGGGTTAGTTTATTAATATTTGTGCATTGACGCATTTGACAGGCTCTCAACATGGATCAATTAATTTCCATCGAATATTGAGTGCTTATGGCTGTTGTTTCTCTAATTCTGATTCGAATTCTAATTCTGTATCTAATTCCATCCCATTAAGATGTATTTCCTATGAAAATTGAAAGTGGAAGAGAAACATACTTTAAGTAGAATTACAATTTAAATTCTGTCGAGTGTGTGGGCGTGTGTGTGTTTGCCCTTTCACACACATATTGCGCATACGCAGCATGTTACAATACTTTGCATGCATAACACAGTAGGAGAAACCGCCGACAAAAGTGGCAAGTGGAGTGGCAAACATTTCGTGCACCATTTACCTAGGCCATGAGCTGGAATGAAATGGAATGAATGGTAGAGGACATCCTTAAGGGTACCCACAAGCCACATAGCCACAAGAAAAACATGTCATTATTTATGCACTCGACACTGTCGACTCTGCCGCCGCCAACCTGAGTACAAGATCTCATAAACCTTAAATTTCCACCAACTTTGTGACACTTTTCATCTTAATGTCTAAAGATTTTTAAGTTGTATAGTCAAAATTTTGATTTACTAATCTTTTTTAATGCACTTTTTTCAACGAATTGTCATTTTAGAATATTTTTGGCAGCAATTGTCAGTTAATAATGGTAACATTATTATGACCAAAATCGCCTATAGCCCATTTAAAACAATTTTAAAGTTAAATAAACTTTGCAAACTAAATCAACAATAGCCAAAAAGATTTTTATAAAAATTTATCTAAAATAAAGTGTTGCAAAAGCAAATAATAGAATAGAAAATCAACAGAAATTGTGTCGCTAGTCCAATACAAAATACAAAAACAGAAACAATAACAACAACAACAACAACAACAACAACAACAACAACAACAACAGCAATAGTGTTCACACTCGTTTAACAACATTTGAAAATAAATAGAGACTAAACCAAAATAAATGCTGCCTGGTTGGCCGCCTTTCAATAGCTGATGTGCACTTTTCTGTGCACTTTTTGCACATATAGAGAATTTATTAAATTTGGTTTTTTAAAGTGAAAGTTTTTGGAATGCGATTGAAACATTACGCATACGCCGCATTAAACGTATTGCGGTTTTATTTGTGTGTGTGTGTGTGTGTGTGTGTGTGTGTGTGTGTGTGTGTGTATGTGTGAGGGTTTTTTTGCGGTTTGCGGCAACTTTTTGCCTATTTCTACCACTCTCTGCTTAACCAGTTTCGTTTTGGGGTCAGAGACCTATTTTATTTTATTTTTTAGCTTTTGTGGATGGGAATTAGATAGAAACATTTGCCAAAAGCACATAAAAGTCAATCAAAGGGTGAAACTAAGTTAGTTAATTAAATGCAATTAGTGCAAACTTTGCATAAATATGTATATGCTCTCGATTCTTATAACTATTATATACTCCTTCCTGCCTCTCTCAAAGAGCCATTACCCCCCCTTTCTATATGTTTATCTGCGTGTGTGTTGATGCTAATGAAAAGTTTATTTAGAGCGGTGGCAAAAGCCTGAACTGAAACTAAATTACAGGCAATTGCTAAGATAAATATTTGAGTTTCACTATTCACAGCAGCTGCCACGCTCAGCCCATATGCTCAGAGAGAGAGAGAGAGAGAGCTTTGGCTTCATTTCTCCATTTCTTTTCAGGCTCCGGGGACCAGAGAAACCAATGCCAAACACGCTTCTCGAAGGGGCATGCCTTTTAAATATTTTATTCAGACCGAGTTGTGCCTTTGGCTTGACTATGTTGCTGCTGCATATTCCTTCTATTTTTTTGCCTCTGCTTTGCCTTTGCCGCGTTGGGGCAAATTGTTTACATTTAAATTGTACATTATGGCACACACACACACACAGGCACATACAAGAAGAGAACCGACCCGGCATGGCCACAAAATGTTTGCGAGTTGAGAACGAAAGTGGTTTGTGCCCAACCAGCCACGCCCCTTTTTGGCTAGTATAGTATAGTCAAAGTCGTCAGTGACCCTAATGTACTTTCTCACACTTTTTAGCATGCATTAAGGACTAGCCAACGTGACTTCCCTTTCTCCTGTGTATGTGTGGGTAAGTAAACAAGTTTTTAAAATGCTTTACTTACACTCAGACACTCGCACACACACTCACACTCACACACACATACATGCACTTAGTTGCTGCTAATATGCATGTACATATATGAGTATTTACTTATAATTAGAAATGCCGGGTATGTTCCTATTGTTTCCTTTGACTTTTCCACTAGCCTCAACTACTTTTCTGTCTCTCTCTCTCTCTCTCTGTGTGTGTGTGTGTGTATGCATTTCCGGTTGCCATCATCTATGAGGTCGAAAAAAAAAAACTTTGTAAACTAAGTGCTTTACCTACATGACTCTTGTGTTTTGCTTTATGTTCTTTGTTTGCCATACTCCACATTGCGACTTTCTCTCTTTTTTTTCTCTTTGGCCAAAGGGCAAAGCTTGTTGAAAACTATTTTCAAAAGTCCAAGCAATGAGAATATATATTTATTATATGTCCAAGTATTTTCACTGTCAGTGTGTGTGTGTGTGTGTGTGTTTGTGCTCATGTTTAAAAATGGATGGCAAAAGGATTTTTGCCAAATTGCTATATCAAAATGTGGCGCCAGCAGCCAGTCAAGCAACAAATGTTTACGGCGACTCAATTAGTTAGGTGAAATACATGTTGCCATACCCTGTATGTAACCAACAAGAGTGAGTATATTAGGAAAAGGAGAATCAGCAATTTGAAAATCTAAAGAATTGATTTACCTTTTCTAAGCACTTTAAAGTGTTTATGGACTTCAGGAATTAGAGAAAAGTACTATCTTTGAATTTGAATTTTGTTGACAAAGATATGAATTGCCGTCAAGTCAAGTATTTCCCAGGGTATCAACATCACTGAGGTACTGTCGTATGCATTTTTGTTACTGTATTTCTTTACGTAATGACATGAAATGAAATGACTTTATTTTTAGAGGACCTGAACATTAGTTTATTTGCTGTCTGATTAAAGTGTGAACTGTACAAATGGGGCGGCAAACATTCACAAAGAGAGCGCGAGAGAGAGAGAGAAAGGTAGCTAGAAAAAACTGATGAACAGTTTTTGTTATTTTTGTTTGTGTCCTCCCACCGTTTCATCGAAATCCAAAGAGTCGTTGTTGGTTGTCGCTGTCGTTGTGGGTCAGCCTGGTAGTGAAAGTTTTCAAATTAAATTTTGCGACGCCATTTTCAATTAGAAAACTTCTTGGCCAAAGTCTTTTGCAGGAACGCGCCTCCATCTACCCCTAGTTTTTGCCTTTTCTCTCTTTCTGTTCAGGTCTTTGCTGTTTTTTTTGTTTTTGCTCTGCTTCGATACTGCCTCATCATTGGCAGAGGCAGCGGCGGCAACGGCATCGTTTGGTTTTCTAGCAGTTTGCCTTTGCTTTCAATTAAAATGCGTTCGCTGTCATTTTGGACGCCGTATTGCACTCGCTACGTGATTTAATAATAAAATACGAAAAATATTCCAGTCAGCGCTTTGTTGTCCTTGTTGCCGGCCATTACGTGGCTTTTTTTTTCTCTCTCGACTTTCCTCTCCCGCTCCATCTCGAAGTAAACTTGTTTTCGTTGTGCAACTGTTGCTCGGCCGTTCTTCCACTCCAAAAAAAATGGCCACAGTCCTTCGTGTGGGCGAAGCTTGCTCGAGTTGCGGCCATTCCCTCGAGAAGTAATAGTTGAGAAAAAAAACAAGAACCAAAAAAAAAAAATAATTGCCTACTTTGCAGCACTCGAATGATTTAAGCCCTTCGATGGTTTTAGCAGATTTAAATTGTAATCCTCTTATTACTGGTAACTTGTTGTTTCTATTAGTTTTTTCCTCTAATTTTTTTTAATGAGCTCCATTCCGTGTATGTATTTTGTTAGTGGTTTTTGTTTTTCTGGTTTCCTTGGTGAAATTAATTAAATTGGAATGAATATTATAAAGTGGAGCTCACTTGCAGAATTCAAGTGAATGCAATTACAACAAATTACAACAATTTATAAAACCATTGAAGTTAAGGTGTAATTTTGTTTTATTATAATTGCATTGCCATGCCCAGCTGGGTCAACAAGAACCAAAAACAACAACAACAACAATCACTAAATAATCAAACAATAAGAGAGAGAAAAAAAGCAAAATAATAGGGTCCAGTTCATTAGATCGTGCACTAATGGCGGATAAATTACTCGATTTCAATTATATGCAAACACTGCAATGCAAATGAGTGAATGAGCCATTTACTTATACAATTTATACACACACATTTATCCCCTCTCAGTTTTCATGATGCTCAAGTTATACGATTGCACTTTTGACAAACAAATTTACACTTTTTTTTGTAATGTTTTCCATTTAATTTTGAAAAGTTTTAATTTCGAATTACACGAGTTACTCAGAATCATATGTGTGTATGTACATATATATTATGTAAGTCGTGGAGTTATATTAGTTTGTGTGTGTTTGCATGTTTTGTGCAATGCGGCATGCCCCACGGCATTGCGGTGGCGCCACATCTGCTGGCCCTTGACCACTTTCGGTCATGATTTATAAAAGTTTTCATTTTGAACAAATGTAGAAATAACTGGGAACTAAATCGAAACGAAGACTGAATGCTCTCTGGAACCCCCTAACCATTCGTCACTCCTCTTAGGATGTTTGCCTAATGTATTACAAGATTTCAATTATATGGCCAACAATCACAAGAGACGACGAGACGACGAGAGATGTGAGAGCAAGTTTAAAATTGTGAAAATGAGCAAATAAATTAAAATGGCAGACAACAAACAGCAGCAGCAACAGCAGCAGCCACACGGTATTTAAAAAGTGAAATATGGCAAGTGGATGCAGCAAAACATTTTTGCCAACGCAGCGACGCAGCAAGAGCAACTACTGATGCTGCTGCTGCTGGATGGCGCTGCAACATGCAACACATGCTGTGCAACATGACCCGTTTGCTGTTACTGGAGCTGTAGAGCAATGTTTTCTGCCATGGTGAGGGACAGAACAAGTAGAGGACCAGCCAGCAAAAGGACACAGCCCACAGTGCGAAAGAGAGAGAGAGAGATAGAGAGAGAGAGGGAGGTAGAGATGGAGACAAAGATACAGCAACAGCAGCTCGAATCTAGGACACTGCTGGGCTCTGAGTCTGACAGTGGCATGGCACATTATTTACACGCGTGTTTATTATTTTCAATTAAAATGCAGCGAGCAAATTTCATAGGTAAATAGCCGCCACCGCCGCCGCACCACACCCTTCCTCCTGCTAGCCATCATCCTGGTGACTCATTGCCCAGGCATTGCCCCCAATGAACCAAAAAGATGCAAGAAATAAATAAGAGATACAAAAAAGAATACAAATACAAATAGTTCGCCCGCTCAAAACAAAAAAAAAAACTAAACTAAGGGGCAATTTATTTATAGTTTTTCTTATTTTTGTTCAAGTTGTCGTAAAATTGCGTAAATTTTGAATTTTGAATTTGTGCCAGTTTTTCTTGCTTTTATTTTCGATTTGAGATGAACACGAAACAACGAACAGCCCTGCGGCACATACACCAAACACACACACACACATGGTTAGGAATGTTTATATTAGTTGAAGGTAGATATACATATATATAAATATATACATTTAAGTTTATTTCTTTTTCTGTTGTGCGTCTCAAAGATATTTCCCATGACACACAAGCGTGCTTAAAATATTTTTATGTGTTTTTAATGCAATTTAATTTAGTTTTTTTCTTTATAGCCTTATACTATACACAAATAAGTTCAATGATCATAGTTATCAGCAAGTTAAGCTGAACCAAACATTGTGATACCCTGTAATTAGGATTGGGCAACCAGAAAAAGACAGTAGTCAGAATTGAGTTCTTTGAAAGTTTAATTAATAGAGTAATGATTAAGCACAAAGGTTCCACATTTTAATAAAAACTCATCTTAGGGAAGTACCCCAAGACACTTTATACAAGTGCTAAATATTCTCAAGTTATAAAATAGAATTTCTTGTTTGATTTGGACTCATTTTGGCCAGTTAAACTAAAGACTTGTTTCATAATTAAACACCATTTCAATGTTTGTCTTGCATTGAATATGATTTGTGTGTGCCAGGCTAACTTCAAAGTGTTTCAAAGTTGCTTGGCCATAGTTTAAACAAATGAACGACTGTCCATTTTGAGGGTCTGCAGAAAGTTTTGTCGGCCATTTCTCAGTTTTTGCTTGTTTGCTTAAAATTAAATTCTTAATGAGCAGCAATTGAAAAAAAAATGGTCGCCCAACGATGCAGTAAAATGTGTAAAACGAGAGAAAGAGAGATAACAGGAAGAAAAAATGATAGAGAGAGACAGAAAATTAAAGCTTATTTTGCGCCACTTCATAAGGACAGCCTTGCAGCAGCAGCAGTTGCTGTTGCTGTTTCTGTTGCTACCGGCGTGAAAATCAATTTAATTGTAGCTGACAATTAAATTTACGCCAAATTAACAGCGACACTTTGCGTTTTTCCGCCAGCAGCAGTCGCGACACTCTTCATGCTCCAGGAGCAACATCAGCAGAAGCAGCAGCAGCAGCAGCAGCAATGGCGCAAACTCCACATACCCATTCCATTCCAAATGGCTACTCCCTGACTGTGAAGCCCTCAGTTTCCACTCAACGTAGTCGGACAAATGTCGCGCTGATTTCTTGTCAAACAATTTTTTAATCAGTGTCGCTTCAGTAGCACTGTCCTCGGGCTTACCCCACGTGCCCCCTCCAACCGACACCCTCTCACCCAATACCTCACCTCTCTGGTGGCCCGTCCGATTTGCACAAGAGTTGTGACTTTTAATTTCATTTGGCTGCTGCTGCTTTTGGTGGCGCCGCAGTCGTTCAGCATTTTCCCTGATGCCTGTTCCACAAGCCTCTTCTTGTCCGTCCGTTTAACGTTCTTGAATTTGCCATTTAAATTTTCTTTTTTTTTTTTTTTGTCTTTTGTTGTTGTCTCCTCTGCCCTAGTTACCATGCCATGCCAGCCGGCTGGTCATGATAATTGCCTGCACATTTTCGGGAAACGTTAATTTTGACAGTGGCATGCCGAACAGCTGACTCATTGGAGCCACGACTGATGCTTAATTTGACAAATTCGCATGACGCCAAAGCCATAGCCAATGCCAACGTCAACTACAACGACAACAACGACAAAGCGAAAGCTGGGCTAATTAGGCGCCCCATCCTTCATCCATTTATTAGTTGCCCTGTCTTCGCTTTGCATTTGGATATTTCCAAGAATTTCGAGTCGTTATTTTTTTATGACACCAAAATACAAAAAAACAAGACAAGCAAAGTGCCGCCCGCTTGCAAGTTTGTTTGTCTTGCGTAAACAAATAATTAAAATAATGCGTTGAGGCCAGATCACCAGTTGCAGCTGCTACATTTCCATATTCATCCAGTCATCCATCCATCTGCAACTGCAACTGCAACTGCATCTGTGTTTGCCATCAAGCGTAGCCAAGTTGTAGCTTTTGTTTGCTTCATGCCAAATGGAGAGCCAGATGCTGTTTCTGCAGTTGCCGTTGCCGTTGCCGATGTCATGGGAACTCAATATTTTGTGTACTTTGGCCCAGTTTTTCGGCCTCTTTGACTGGGCCAATGTGTTGTGCATATGCCACACTGTGATAAAAAGTTTATATTTTAATTCAAAGTCGACTAGTAACTAGTAAATTGGCGTAAAGAAGTCACAAATTATATATCGTTTGATCTTATACATATTTAAAATATACTGAAATTTTGTTTACGTATTTCTCTTGCAAAAGGTTCTTTTTATTGAATCTTTATTAATCCTTTTTAATGATTAGTCTCAAGGTCATTTGTTGGATTTAGTTTTCGGCACAGACTAACTAAGGATATCGTTGTAAAGTAGCTAATGAAAGATTTCTGAACAAATCGTATATTCTCTGACAATAATTTAGAAGAGAGATCTTTTATAAACTGATCAACAATTAATAAACAAATTTGATTCATGTCTCAGCAACATTTTTTAAACTTTCTATTTCCTCTATTCCACTTCGTCTTCAAATAAAGATTAGATGCTTGAATATTTCTGTCAGTGTACATAAAAGCTTTTAAGTGTTTGTTTTTGTTTATCAATGGGCCAGCTGTCGGCAACCTCGTTGTGACCCTCTTGCCCCCCGACCCTCTCTTTGCCAACCACCAAAAATTTCTCGTAATTTCACTTCACTTGCTGATGATTGTTCATTTCTTTGTTTTTATTGTTGTTGTTGTTGCTATTGCTGTTGAGTTCTAATTGATTTATTTACTGTGTGCGCCTGTTTTGAAATAATTGCATGCTAATTTGCTTGTTAATCGTTCCTAGTCTCCCCCACTCCCCACTCCACTGTATCCACCCCGTTGATATTACCCCGCTGGTTTGTATCACAAAAGCAAAAGGCTGGGGCCTAGACCAATGAAGTGTGAAGCCTTGTTGTTGTTGTTGTTCTTCTTCTTCGTGTGCATTGATTGCTAATGAGCATGAGCATTAGATGATTTAGTATTGTCCCCAGCACACACACTGAAATAGAGCTCTCCCCTCCTCTCCACACGCAACAAAACGAAAGCAAACAAATAAAGATACACAGAGGAAAATATATCAACTTCAACTTGGTTTTGCTTGAATTAATCTTTGATAGGGTAAATATCTTGTATAAGCAATTTACCATAGACCCTTATCAAATTTTACAAAGATATTTTCACCAACTTTGGTTCCGAAAGGTGGATCTATCTATAAATAGAATAATAACAAAATAGACTTTAGACTTAATTTCTTTCTCCTCGCTTGAATGTTTCATCTTGTCACAATGATTTCCAACATTTTGATCCAATTACTTTTGAACTGCCTTTTGGTTAGCGCCCTTTCTGTCCCTGTAATACGTTTCTGTCTTTAACTCTAACTTACGCATTTGATTTGCGTTTTAATTGCCATTTTCATTTTGTTTAGTTCCTATTTTAAACATTTCTAATAAACCTTTCAATTGTTTTTCTTTAGATATAGTGAAATTTTTCAAGCTTGGATTAATCCAAATCACAACTAAATTTAAAATAAATATGTATAAGCTATCAAAATTGTTTATGTATTGAAATCAAATTTTAGAAATCCAAACACTTTTATGTTTGCCTTCAATCATTTTAATCCTCTTCCATTTTAAATATATAAATTTGTTTCTCTGTTTTGACGAAAACAAATATTTTGCACGATCTTATCTGCCTTTGACACTGGGAGGGAGCCTTTCAATTTCTATGGCCATAAACCAAATCAGGCAAAACGATGGAGTTCAATTCCCAAGCTCAAGTGGCCATAGACCTCGACTCAACACATTTTGCTTACAATTTCTATCGAAATCGTTTCATATATCAAATGCTTTGCGCTAGTTTATGGCCACGCCCCGGGTTGGGGTGTCTCAGTCTCCGACCGGGAGACTGGGACAAAGACTGGGACTGGGACAGGGACAAATGTTATCGCAGCTGATGTTGCCGTTGTTGCCTTTGTTGCTGTTGTTGTTGTCAGCTTCGGCAGACTGCCATAACTCAGATGCGGCGCACTCAATTTGCTTAGTTGGCAGCAAGTAAGACCCCACAGCAGGAGCAGGACACTCTCACATACACACACACACACAAGTACACCTTGAAGCTAAAGTCTGGTGCTTTGCTCCTTTTGGTTGCTGCCCTTTTTGGCTGTTTGGCCTTCCAAACTATGTTTCTTTTTTTTTTTATATATTTTTTGGCCATTTTGTTGGCTGTTTTATTTTGTATTTATTTGGCGCTTCTCTTTTGCCATTTTATGCTGTGACATTTCAGCGCTTCGTTTCAGGCTTCGTTTTTGGCGACAAAATCCGTTTTATTTATATGCGAAATATGTAAATTTACGACAGCAGCAACACTAACACCACCTTTGACCCCCTCTCGCTCTCCTCTATATATCTCTCTCTCTCTCTCTCTCTCTCTATCCCTCTTTCACTCTAGATTTACAAGTACGATTTCGATTGAGTTTATTTTATGTGGCCGCTGAAATGACTTGCCCTTGCCAAATTTATGCATTTCAATGCAAATGGAATAAAATAAACTCATCTCCTGACAGCTCTCCGCCCTTTCCTCTCCCCTTCTGTGTGTGTGTGTGTGTGTATGTGTATGTTTTCTGGGCCATAATTTAGATAATTTTTGTTTTAATTAAACGCAGAAAGAGACCCAGAGAGAGAACGGCTGACAAACTGCACAAATTTATGACCAACTGACGATAAATAACTGATTCCAGAACCGCAAAAGTGCAACAAACAAAATGTTTGAACTTCAAATGCAGCTGCAATTTGTGTAATTCGTTCTAATTTATTTGGCTTTGACCAAAAGCAATTTATGGCATTTCAAATTATTTTTCCCATATGTAGTTTATATTTTATATATTTTTTTATAATTTTCCATTTTATGCAAATGCAACGACTAATCAAAAATTCGAGAAGTTCCATTAAAATGCAAATTAAATAAATTGCAGGCCAGTTGCTGCTGGCCACGCCCATTTCCGTCAACAGCCACGCCCCACGCTGAGGCTGACTAATTTTCAATTAACCAAAAAAAAAAACCAAACGAATCGAAACGAAAGGGTAGAAATGTAAGAAAAAGTAAAAGGTCTGCCAAGTGGAAAATGTTGCAAAGTACAAGTAAATGAAAAGCAAAATGGAGGGCGTGGCAAGGCCAGAGATATAAAGGAGGAAGGCGGAAAGGGAGGTAGGGGGTAGAGTGTGTTAAATATGCACAAACGAGTTGATTACGTGTCTCAAATAGATTTGCTGACTAATTCCATAGAATTTTTGTTATTTTTTGTTCTTGTTGTTGTTGTTGCGAATTAGCCATAAAACGGAAAAACAAGGCAAAACCGAGGGCCGAGACGCTTTGGTTTTGGCTTTGGCATGTTCAAGTGATAAATTCAATTTTCCACTTGAACGCCAGAACCTCAACCAACCCCATACCAATCCCCCATCCCTGACCTCCACTTGCCCTTTCCCCTTTTCATGTGTGTGACTAATGGCGCTTGGGTTGGCAAACGGATTCGCTTGGCGGCAATCAAACAGAAATCATAAAGGCGTGTTGTCCAAACATAAACATCAACATAAACGGCAACTCCCTCCCAACCCACTCCCCCTCTAAAGGGCGCGTGCCTGGCAGCGATAAAAATTACCAAGAGAAAGGAAACCCTGGCCTCCTGCTTCTGCAGCCAGGACCAAAAACTGTGGGACAAAACTCTAGGTAAGCGTTGAAGCGTGTGAGCCGCTGCATTGTGTCCAGGGCGTGTCCAGTTGGACTTCTCATTCTCTCGTCTTGTGTGAATCACACAAATCCACAAATTCAACCTTAATCGTTTCAGTTTACAAGGAATACGAGAAACATAGAAGATTTCACTTCTCTTCTCTTTTTTTTTTTTGGTATACTGATTGTAAAATTTTTCAGTGAAATTAACCAGAGTCTTCTCTATCTGGGGGCGGGGAGAGGATGGTCCTTTGGCGCTTTTAATGCGATTTTGCACGAACGAAGGAAAAGAGTGGACAAATAAAAATTTCGCCCTAAAGGGTTAATTTCATTGTGAAGTGAACCGTAAAGCAACGACAGAAAGAAGGGTCAAAAGGCCAAACGATGTTGTGGATGTTTGTTGATTTCCACCTTTTGGCTTGACTCTTTGACGATGACTAACAAACAAGTTGAATTAGTAGATGGGGTTGGATTTCTCTGATGAACGGAAACATTGCTCATCGTAGAAGAGTGAGGAGGGGACTTGTAGGTGGGAAGTGAAAAAGGTCTCAATCAAGTGCAAAATGCAAATGCGTTGAGCAGCTCTAAAAATATCAACACAAAAGGAAGCTGTGTGGACTATAAAAGCATTGAATAGCCAAGTTGAAAGTAATGCTCCCCTCTTGCCATCTTTATCGACACCCAAGGTACCGACAACATCTGCCCCTTCCTCGCTGCCCCTCGATCACGACTCCCACGCTTCATTGATGCGCTTTGGTGTTGCATTTATTGCGCTTGTTAAAGGCTGCTAAAAAGGGAAGCGAACGCGAGAGAAACAAGTTAAAAAGTCATAGAATGATATTTATTTCATTTTGCAGCCTCGTAATGCGTTGCAATCATTGACAGAGAGGGGGTGAGAGGATGCTTACAAACAAAGGGAGAAAACTTGCCTCGCGGGTGGCCAGAAAAAGCATGAGAATTGCAAACTAGAAGCACCAGCTGACATCAAGAATGAAAGTGAAGAAGATTAAGATGAAGGAGCAGAAGTTGGGAATAGCACCACCATTACCATAACCACCATCACCAGCAAACTGCACCACCATCAGGCATCCGTTGAGGAGGGGGGAGGGTAACGCGTAGATTTGCTTTTTATTTGAAATTTATATTCGAGTGTCGAGAAGTTGGTTAAAAAACACAAAAGCGGATCCTGGCAAAAGGCAGGGTGGAGATAAAGCTGGAACTATTTGCTTCTTTTATGGAGTTGAAGCTTTGACTTTTTGCCAGACGAGTGGAGTGGAGAGTGGGAGGGTGGGAGAGAGTTTCCCTTTTGCTTATTTGGAGCGAAAATGGAAATGGAAATGCGCCATCTCTCGTTGTGGCTTTTTAATGTTTTCTTGTTAAAGTTTATTGAAAAACTTTGGACCGTCACGTTTGAGTAGTCAGCGGGCGAGCGTAGTAACTTATAAACTCATATACATATATATCCCTCCATCTATCTATCTATCCATCCATCTGTATATATATATATATACAGACATAAGTTAGTATATGCCTCCCAGAAACGAAGAGTGAGAGAGAGAGAGAGAGACTCCACGAGAAATGGAACAGATGCATGAGTGCACGCCGCGATGCCCATGAAAATGGAGCAAAGCGATTTTTCCTGTTTAATAAAGAGCGGGGAAACTTGCAAATATTACTTTTCTTTCTATTCTAGAAAATTATGGCTAGCAGAAGGATGGGGGCTTGGGAGGGAGATCACAAACTGGACCTCGAGATGTCGGTTCATGTTTGCTCATAATTGAAATTTCGCGCTAAACAGGAAGTGGCCGTTGTGCTATGCTTTTGTAGTTGTTGCGGCCAGTTCAAGTGTTTTTTTCTGCAGAGTCTGAAAGCTTTTTCTAGGCAAAAAGTGTACAAGGAGTGGGGGTGTGGGTGCGGGTGGATGGGTGTGGCGATGTGTTGGTTACTTGCCAGCATTTTCACCAAGTGGTGGGTGAAATGCAGTTCATAAACAACCAGCAGAAGATGCGAAAATGCAATAATATTTATGAGAAAAACTACTCGGGAGCCTCGTTCGGAAAAAAAAGTATAAAGAGCTGAGAAAATGCGAAATTTCTGTAAGTGTGTGTGTGTTTGTGTGGGGAGAGTGTGCGTGTGTGTGTGTTGGGTGTGTGTTGTGTTGTGCTGTGAATTGCTTGTGAACTGCAAGGATTATCATTGTTTACGGTCGCAATCTCTCTATTGTAAAATGAACAATGCCACACAGACAGAACAAGTGGGCGAACGAGAGTGAGAAAAGAATTGTTCGACCTGCAATTTACCAAATAAGTACAAGAATTTATATAATAATTTTACTTTCATTGATTTCGTACCTTGGTCAATTAGCAAACTCACTAATTAGACGCATTTAATACTACAAAGAATGGAACTAAGGACTTAAAATAATTCTCCAGTCAAGGGGAAAAGTACTTATCGGCTTACTTAAAGCTATTCAAATGCCTTTAAAATTAGCAAATTCAATGAGACAGAATTTTATTTAGTTAAGAAATTCCGCAAAATTAATTTTTAATTATACAAATTTTATTAATCCTGTTGCTAAGTTTGATTTTATATCCAATCGAATTGGCTAAAAGGGTTTAGAAGTGAATTTAACTTCTTAAGTCTTCACTTTAATTGATTTTCTATACTCTATTGTTGAGATTGGAGGTAAGCGACCTCCTCTAATCTCAATGATTATGTCTATTATGTTATTACTTAAGTTTTCTTAAGTAATAATCAATTTTAGATCAAGAATTTGTAAAAAAAAGGGAATCTCAATCCAAAAGATTAAGTCGATTGGTTGTAATTTATTCAATTTGTAACTCTTCCAGCAATTCCAGCAGTGATCAAACTGAAATTTCTGAACCATTTGTAGAAGTTATACCATATCTTAAGTTTTCTGCATTTGTTCTGATATATCTTATTTACATATGTATGTATGTATTTAATATCGGAGATCATCTAGCAAATGTTTTAGCTTGTTTCTTTTGAATCTATCTCCTCTCTTGTCCCGATGATGTGTTTTCGTTTCTCCCATAGAATCACATTTATTTTTCCCACTCTCATTGCTTGACTTGATGCTGTCGTCTGTCAAGGCCCAGTGCCAGTTGTTGTTGGCCCTCCACCTCCTCTTCCTCCCGCTCCCACTCCGCCGTTTTCAGTCTTCAGTCTTAGTACAAAATTCTCTTGCTCATAGTCCTGCCCTTATCCCGAGCACGTAGTGGCGCACTGTGACATGTGCTTCCTCTGTTGTATTTTTGTCTGTTCTCTCCCCAACAATATTTTCGCTGTTATTTTTCCACATGTGAAATTGAACTTTGCATCTTGCTGCAATGTGGAAACGAAAGAAAGAGACACAGAGTGAGAAAAGGTGGTGGAGGAAGGGGGACGAAAGCAATTTTCATTTGCTTCTGCGTGCACTTGACTTGTGGCGCTTTGCCATCGAAGATACACTCTTTGCACTCCATTTCCTTCAACTCCAACCCCCCCAATCCCCCTTGCTCATCTTGGTTGCCTCCATCCCCTCCTCGCGTGGTGCATTGCAACACTTATGACGCTGTTTTGACACTGCGAGAACGCGCGCGCGTGTTTATAAATAAATGCAAATACATATTGTGGATATATCCATATATATGTGGAAATTTTTCCATGCTTCTGTTTTTGGATGGCACACACACACACACACACACACAAGCGTTCACATGTGTGTGGCAGACACCCTTCTTTCGCTTGTCGTTCCTTTGAAGTTCATAAAAATTAACAAAAAGAGAGGAAAAATATCAAAGAAGCTAACTTCGGCTATGCCGAAGTTTATATACCCTTGCAGTATACTTGGCAATAATATTTTTCCTTTTTGAAATTTCTTTCCCTGCAACTCAATTCATCAATACACAAACAAAATATTATTTCTCTTTTTACCACAAGTTTTTCTTCTTCCATCATTTTCTAAGCAAAGCACGGCACGCATACACATACAGTTCATGTAGCGTTGCGTCTGTGTGTGTATGCGTGTGCTCTGTTGATTTGATGATGGCAGTAGTAGGCAGCAAGCAGCGCTGCCGGCAGCGTTTGAACCGATTTATATTGACTGTAACTTGTGTTCTATTTATCGGATCAGATTCAAATTTTGGGATCTGAGATTTTATATCTATTACTATCATATTGGTAAATTTCATGGGGATACTCCAATTTTTGCAAAAATGTTTCTTCTAGAGCTATATGATATAGTGGTCCGATCCCAAAGATTTTCATACTTTATCTCACCCGGGTAAAAAAAAGCTCCCAAAAAAAATTTCATCCCGATAGCTCTTAAGATGGCTGAGTAAAACGCGTACGCACCGACGGACAGACGGACAGACGGTCAGACGGACAGACGGACATGGCTATATCGACTTAGCTTCTCATGCTGATCAAGAATATATATACTTTATGGGGTCGGAAACGTCTCCTTCTGTGCGTTACAAACATCTGACCAATTTTATAATACCCTCTGCAAGGGTATAAAAATCATTTTACAACACAAATGATGCGCTGATGAGTAGAAGAACCAAACGAGGACCAGTCGAAACGTTTTTACTTTTTTATGTTGTTGTAAATATTTTCATTGCAATTGAAATGTGCGCTTAGAGACGCCGCCGTTGCCGCCACGCCCCTTTTAACCCCATCAACAAAGGGGTTGATTGCCTATCGAAACTCGAATGGGAGTGTCAAGGCTAACACACAGCAAGAGATTTGCTTACCCCCCACACTCACACACACACACACCTTCTCTCTTCATATGAAATCCCCTACTAATGCCAAAACACTTGAATGCCTTCTCAGTGCCTTCGATTTCTTTTTTGTGTTTAGTGTATACTTGGGTCGTAGTTGTCAGCAGGAACACATAAAAATAGCGGCGACGATTATGATGAAAATATTCATGCGACAAAACGGGAAAATCCATAGCCAAATGTCGTGGCAATAAGCAGAAGGACCTACTTCTTGCACGGAGTTTGGAATTCGAATTCAAGTTGAAGTCGCATGTAATGGATTTGGCATTGGTGTTGGGGTTGTTGTTGTTTATGTGCCAACACGTTACGCAGCACATTTGAATTCCACTTAAAGCCTGCCATTTGGTCTTCACTCCATTTCATTCCACTTGAGATTGTCAAAAGCAGAAATGGAAATGGAAGATGCCACTAATAAAGCAACATCTCTCACACACACACACGAATATACATACATAATTAAATTTAATGCTCAATGACTAGACTAGAAAGCTAAAGCCAAAGCCAAAGACAAGCGGCCATGACGCCCAATTGAATACTGTCCAAATCCAAGCATACAAATTCAATTTACTTCAAAATCCCACGCATCGACAGCAATGAAATAGAAGAAAAAATCGAAAATTTTTGGCCCAAATGTATCTCGTCCCACAAAATCCTTGTCATAAATTTCAGCCGACCGACTAAAGCTCCTCACCCAAAGAGGGACAGAGAGACTGACAGAGAGAGAGAGAGAGAGAGAGAGACCCAGACATTACTACTGCTGCTCAGACCCAAGAAACAAAATATGCTGATGCCGATGTCGAATATCGAGTTATGATTTGTTTTTGTGTGCCCGACATGGGATGTGGATGTGGGTTGAAACCGATTTGCCTCAAGGTTGAACCAGACTTCCCCACATAAACTACTTATTGTACATAACAAAAACAACAACAGCAACCAGTTGAGATGGTCGTAAAAAGCATCAGGCACCCCCAACACATGCTCCAGTCGTCGCAAATTATAAAGTTGTTTAGCCCAGAAATTTGCTGAATCTGCCAAGTTTTTTTTTCGTTTTTTTGGTTTATTTTTTTTTTTTTTTGAAAAATGTGCCAAAAACGAAACAAAATTGACACAGAGAAAATACTGTGCGCACGTTTTATCTAACGCATAGAGTGATAAGAATGAGATCTTTTTTTTAGCCTTTTTGGCAGTCGGCGCATGATTTGCAAGTTTGCACAAAATTCTTGCAAGAAAGTTAGCCAGACCGACTAAGAGAAAGAGAGGCAGAGAAAGACATGAAAGGTCTGACTATGATTTTATGCCCACGTGAGCGTAAATTTCAACGAATAGTGCCTGATTTTGATTTACATGCTAGCGATAATCAAAACTAACTTGACCACATCTGTCTGAAACATGGCACACTAAAAGTTGGTAACATATGCGATTCAAAACGGGAGGGGCAAAGGTGAGACGATTCCCTGGGAATGGTGAATGGTGTTAAGAAGAGTCAAATACGCACGAGTTGCACATTTGTGGACGTGATGAAAATATTTTGCCTAAATTTCAGAATATTCATAGAAGAAGAGACCCACCTGAAAACTGAAATTTTTGTTGATGCGCCACAAAATATTTAAATGAAAAGTAAATCATTCAAGGTGTTGATAACTGGGCTTAAAAAGCCGGATTGGCATATTAATGTTAGATAGGGCAAGAAGAGTTGTCAAATAATAGATCCAAGTTGGACAAAAAACAACAATTCAAAACCGTATCTGCTATCAAAAATTGTTTAGTTTAATAAGTCTAAACAGAATTTGATTGACTAAATCAAAGTTTTATTACTTTATTCTATTCTTTATACTAGATTCTATTACCAAATCAATTTGAAATTATAAACAACAATAAAGAGGATTATATTTTGTTTTAAAAATTTGTATTTTGAAGTTCACATACTGTTTAAACTAAACTAAACTTAACTTTTTACTTTAATGAATAGCTTTTTACGTTAAGTTTCGATCAACCGTTACCTAAATTCAAACATGCTAAATGCAAGAAATGACAATTTAGCGGGTTTTAGCCAATTTCCATGTTTCCACCAGTTTTGTCTAGTGCGATCAGAGCTATATTTCGCCAGTCTGGCAACATTATTTTGCCGTTGCATGCTTTTTGTGAAAATAATTATTTAATTTTTATTTTTCGCGTATAAAAGTGTTGAAAGATTGCAAATAAGAGATAAATTAATGAATGTAACAAACTAATTGCCGTGGTTCTACAATTATTGCAGTTAGTTAGTTTCTGCAATTAACACAAAGTGTGACTCCCGTGGACACAGACAAGGCATTTGTATGTATGGATGTGTGTGATTTTATTAAATCTGTTTACTTGTCCCCCTTTTACTTTCACCATTCTTTACCAATTATTTTGTATATTAATTTCTAATGAAATTCCTTTTGTTTTTGCAGTAAATATGTTCGGACCACTTTATCAAGATCTGTTCATTCAATAAAAACGATCTTGACTGATTCCTTGCCTACTTTAGGTTAAGTAAAGTGCTGAAACAGTGTTTTTACTCCGATTATGGTTAATCCACCGCAAAAGGGACAACAAATAAATAACATTCATGTACATAAGTAAACTTTTAATCCTTGCATCAATTACGATAAAAACCATATCTAATATCTTTTAATCTCTTTCGACGTTTTATAACTCTACAATTTGTTTTTGCATAGGTAAAAATGTTTATTGCTGAGGAAGTGTGTATATGTGGTACTCACTGTTCTTTTGAAAATCCTGTGATTCCTCGTCCGCCAGTGACCCATTCAGTTGCAGGCAAATCAACAGAGTCAACAATAACAGCCAGGAGCGGTCGACAATCGAAAGCGTTTTGCTGACATTCGCCCACATTGTTAACCAATGGGAGGACGTGCATCTCGTGCGTGATTTTCGATGGGCATTGTGTGGCAGTTGACAATGTGTTGTAGGTATTCTTGTTGTTGTTGTTGCTGCTGATGGCATTGTTGTTGTTGCGGTTGTTATTAAAAATTGCATAGCTTTTATTTTGTTGTCGTCGTCGTTGTTTTTGTTGTCTTTGTTGCTGTTTCTGTGTTGCATTGTGGCAAACGCAAAAACGACTCGTCATTTATGTTAGAAACTTGAATTTGACCAAAATGAAAAGTGTAAAAAGAAATCAAAGTGCAAAACCAAAAAGGACAATTGCCGAGTCTATCGCACACATATCATGTTCTCAATTCATATGCTGCGTTTGTATATGTGGCACAATTCACTCTTCACTGTAGTAGGACTATTTCCGTTTCCGCAGTTGACTTTAATGAAGCGCCAATGTGCTGCTCTTTGCCTCGCATTTGGCCCATAAAATGGCCATTTCAACTTGCCATTAAAGCTCTCCTCAAGCTCTTTTAGAATGGACTCTCATGTCCTTGTTACATACATTCGCTCATGCTGAATGCTAGAATCTTAATGTGCTTTTACATGTTTATTTGCACTTTTTATTGCCATTCTTTTATTTTTCTTCTCTTTTTTTTTGGCTTGGGCAGATTTGAAGTGCGTTTTCTTTCTTCTTCTCTGTAAATAGAAAAAAAACAGAAATTCGACCAATGAGTTTGTGGGTGTTGGCAGAAAACTTCCAAATCGAAAATATGAAAAGTACTAATAAAAAATATTTTTTATGTATGTTTATATATGTATGGAGGGAGTGAGTCGATTCGATTCGAGTTGAGAGTTATGCATCAGGCAAATTGTGCTCGTAAAGAGGGAGCTCCTTTGCCAAAGGGTAAGGACCCATTCTCGCATTCATTCTCGTTTCTCCATTCTGATATTTTTACTCCCCGAAATTGGTTGTTTTATGTGGCTATCGCATCGATGAAGTGTGATTAATGGCGCGTTTCAATGTGAGACTTGTAATTAAGGCGGTAGATTTATGGGCCGCAGCTCAGCTCAGCTCAGCTGTGCTCTGACCCCAACTGACAGCAACTGCCTTGAACTCACCCCCCTGCTCTCCCCTCCCCGACTGTTCTTCCACTCAGGTCGGCCAATAAAAGTGAGTTCTCAATGAGTGGCTGGTTTATCACCTAACCAAATGTTGTTCCTGCTTGTCGATGTTGTTGCTGCTCCCTTTAATTGCGTGTTTTGGCCCTGACTCGACAACACGAGTGTCGACAATTAAACAACGCATCAAAATTGATAAAACCCAACCCCTCAACCCTCCATCCTTCACCTCTTACCACCCTCCCTCTCTGCACATTGCAGGCGCACGCACAAGTCACGGTTAGTTGGCCTCGAACCCAATGTGCCTGTGCATTAATGGAGTGACGAAGTTCGTTGCTGCGAGCGATGTCGATGCTGTTGTCGATGTCGTTGCTAATGTTCACCTTCACCCAGAAACCTAAGGGTTTTCTGTGTTTGCTCATCAGAATTATGCAACATTTTGTATTGGCAGCCATCCGGCAACTTGGTTTAGATCTTTTTCAGGACTCTCTTTATTTTTTTGGTCTCCTTTTTTTTAATGAGCAATGCTAACGTGGTTGTTAGTGTATGAACGTATAAATAAATAAATACAAAAGCAAAAAGGCAAAAAAAAAATACAAGAGCAACACGCACAAAAGTTCATAAAAATTTATGAACTTTCAACAGAAATGTTTGATGCTTTTTGATTAAAAGATAATAACTCGAAATAAGTGTGAATATATGTGTGCGTGTGTGCAGCTCGTGTGTAGCCGACACGGCTGAGTCCTTCTCCCTTCATCTACCCAGCATCCAAAAAAGCAGCTTAGGGTATATTAACTCATTAAAATGTATGTTAAGTTTACTGAAAGATTTACATATTTTTGCGAAAGGGAGCTGGAGACTTCGACTAATGCAGGAAGAAAGGTATTCAATATATTTACACAAAAATCTTTCTCAGCTCATTAGGGAATAAGTAAGAACAAGTTAAGACAAAAACGATCACATCTCAAATATTCAGAATCAATTGGAGATAATATTAAAGGTACAGAATAGAATTGGTATGTGTGTAGAACAAGATCATAACATGATCCTTGCATATCCCGGACAATCCCAAGGAATAGGCTGAAACTTTTAGTAGAATATCCTTTTGTTTTGCAATATCGTTTTGCTACAGGGTAACTTGGAAATGGTTATGACTTTATTTTCTTGCTCTTTATGTAATTTTTTGTATTTTGACAGCACTCAACCTGCTTTTCATGTTGCCACACACACACACACAGACGCAGACGCACCCTATACGCATGTATTTGCAGTATAGGCCCATGCACCCATTCATTTGGGAGGTTGCCTTTTGCTGTTTGCCTTGTGTTACCTGCACATAAATTAACAAACAGACAGCCAGTCGTATTTATGTATGTAAGTATGTACATACGTAGGTAGATAGGCAGACTAAGAAGAGTCAAACTTTGCTCATTAGTAAATTTCAGAGATGCGGCATATGCATGATATCACTTCGGCAAACCCCCTCCCCCTCTGGCACACGCCCCACGCGAAGTGTTACCTCTAGTTAGTTGGCCTTCTCTTGTGTCAGTTGGTTAGTTGATATGTTGTGTGTATTTTATTGCTGATTAATTAACTTGGAGTAAGAGCCAAACCAGCTGCCTGCCTTCTTGACTACTGTCCATTGTGTCATTTCATTCCCCCAGCCAACTTGAACTTTAATGGCACGAAGCTTGGGCTAATTAAAAAAGTTTTCCCAATGCAAGCGAAAGCAAAAAAAAAATGGCAAAAACTAAATGACAGCAGCGACAAGAAGTTCTTTCTTTCTTTCTCTCACTCGTAACTGTTGACAACCATTTGACACAAGTTACAAGAGAGCAGAAGGATTTAGCATACAACTTCCACAAAATTATTCAACTATTTTGGGTTACCTTTTTTCTAATCAAAGTTTCTTTATATTTTTTTGCCATATTTAAGGCATTAGCTCATCTATTTTTGGCCATAACAATATAATAGCATTTGGCCCCAATACTCATACCTTTGCACCTGTCGCAAAACATGAAACATCTTTCTCTCTGAAGACTTGAGCCTTGTCAAATTACCACAGCTACTCCATCATATTTAGATTTCTCACTCTGCCATATAAGGGCGACGGCCTGACTGGCTGTGGCTGGTAATGAAACAGTGGTTATCAAGGAGAAGACGAAGGAGATGGAGGGATGTGAGGAACTAACCATAATCAAGGCTCACAAATTTATGGGCAAATACTCAACTTTGCCATAAATGTTCATCATAATGTGACACAATTTCCTCAAGATTTAACGCCGCATAAAAACCAGAGAGAGAGGGAGACAGAGAAACGAAGGCGAAGGCGAAGAGCTACTACACATTCCCAAATGGAATACGGAACACGGTACATGGGATGTCCCTCTTGTCCCAAGGACATGAGGAGTATTACAATAAGAATTCCATGCTCCTCTCATGCATTGTGCAATTCTTTCTTTCTCTCTCTCTCTTTTGCTCAAGCTCATGCTCAATAAACTCGAAAGACGCATAACTCTTTGTGCCACGGAGGGAGAGGCAGAGAGGTGAACTGACTGGGTGACAGACTGGCGGCAGCTGGCATAAATTTTAAAAATAAAATAATATGAAATAGAAAATTTAACTGCAGTCAACGCATGCAGGCGACAGATAGACGTAGTGTGAATTTAACTGACAACCTCTTATCGCAGTTGTGTTGGCGATGCGATGGTGGAGCAGTGGGAGTAAAAGGAGGAGAACACATCCTTCCACGACCATTATACGATTTCTGGGGCTTGCAGAAATGATGATATATCATAAGCATGCGTCTGACAAGCATAAGCACCGCTCCTGTCACTGTCACAGCGGACCAGAGCCCAGGGAGCGTGAACGGGTGAGGAGAGGGGTGGAAAGGAGAGGAGGAAACAACGCGGCTCAGAGAGTTTGCGACGCGTGTTATTACACCATGCGGCATACTTTTAGCGCCACTCAAAGCACATTTCACTCTCGCTAGCTTTCTCTCTCTCTGTCTGTAAATAAAACTTGAATTATGACAAAGGCATGCAGCCAGAGAGAGAGACAGAGACGGTGAGAGGAGGGGGGAGAGAGAGGCAACAATAAACGTGGCCACTATAGCCTGATAATGCGCTCTTTGCTTGCCTTTGACTTGTCCTGACTTTTAGCTGCGTGTGTTTACTTCCTTGTGTATGTGAGTCGTTTAACATGTCGTATGCGCAATTTGTGAAATATGCCAGCCAAACCCCAAGCACACCCTGACACTGCCTGCCATAAGTTTGCCTTCCACTCATCAGAGTGTGCGTGCGTGTATGTGTGTGTGTGTGTGAGTAAGCAATTAGTTGCCTTTTCAGCTGAAATAAAAGCAAATCGTGTGAGAGTTCAGACAGGCTAAGCAAACATCAGCTCATTAATATCCTTTATGCGTTTATTACAATAGCAAAAACAGCAAAAGCTGAAACTGAAGCAGCATCCATAGCACCCGAAGCATCAGCAGCAGCCACAACAACAACAAGAACACTAATAATAATAACGACATGGCTAAAATAAAATACTAATTAGAATGAACAAAAAAAATTCACCTCACTCACACTCTCTCTCTCTTTCATGCTGTGTTATGGAAAACCGAATCAATCAGACAATGTAATCTAATTGCCCTAATTTATTTACCTCGCTCGTGAGCATTTATTTTCTTTCTCTCGCTAATTGGCGTAAAGCGGCATCAGGCGGAAAAAAAGTGAAATAAAAGAGAACGACTAAGAATAACAGAGATCCTTGCATTGTAATGGGAATTAAAAATTAATGCTTGGCACACCGCCCAAAGGTATGCAAACGCTTTATGCTTTAATCAAACGCAAAGGCAAACGCCTACGACGAACCTGGTCTTTGTAAATTTTTAATATGCATTTTTCTCTCCCTCTCTCTCTCTCTCTCTCTCTCTATCTTTCACTTTCTTTTGCTCTCGCTTTTGTTTAAATAAAATGTTGGCAGACGCCAGACACTGACCTTTTGGCCTCAATGTGGCCGAGGAAGTTTTTTTTCATCTATTTTTTTGTTGTTACAAGCATTTTCCTACACGCATTTTGCCTTGAGAGAAAAAGTAAGACCTGTTAAATCTCAGTTTTTTCTCACACACTTTGTTTTTTAGCAAGATCTGATCAGTAAACTTATTTGTTGTAAACATTTAAAACTTTATCCATATATGACCAAAATAAGAAACTTTGCAAATGCGGTTAAAGTAAATTCTATAGCTAGGTAAAGTTGGATTTATTCATCTGATTTGTGTGTGATTTTAGTACCCTATACTCAGTTGAAGTTAAAGGGTATATTCGTCGAAGTAATGGCAAAAGTCAGTATTTTAATGCTCTATCTAGACTACCTTCCTTAGAATTTAATGATGAATTTAAGCTCGCAAGGAGTAAGAGAGATTTGCCTTTTGTTGGTCCAGATAGTTTAAAGTAACCTTTGTACTTTTCTGCCAGGTATACATAAGTCGGCGACACGACGACCTTATATTGTTTATTTAATCTAAAGTTTGCTATATAATTTCATACAAGGCGCTTGCTGGTCAACTCTCTCCCTGTCGCATTGAAGCTTGTGTTGGGCTTTGCAGAGAACATGAAACCATTTGGGGCCTTTTTTCGACTTTAACTTCAAACGAAACGACATAAAAAACTACTCCATTTGGGTAATTTAGTGCACGCACAAGGGACCCCAAAAAAGGAGGAGGACTTGGGAGGGTTTTTGTGGGTAGGCAGCTCTTGTCTGTCATTTACAGTCGGTGTTACCTCCTCTCAACTCCAATTCATGCCAAACAACCAGGAAATTTCTCTCATGTCCAACATCCTGACAGCTTCATGCATATATGTACATACATCCATAGATATATATGTAATTCTACCTAACTACCTATGTACATACATATGTATGGAAATGTATGTATTGCAAAACAAATGAGTTAACCGAATGGTTTACTTGTTGGTTCTGGTCTTGGTTGGTTGCTGTTGGTGTTCCTGCTGCTGCGGTTACCACCAAAATTTACCTGAAAATTTGACAACATGGTGCACAAACAGGTGACACAGCAGCCGCTGACTGCCTACCGCCACCTGACGCCGCCTGTCTATGTCAGCCTTGGCTTAGTCGTCAATCACAGCGAGTGTTGTTGGCTTTATTTGATTTCAAGCACTTTTCCGGCATCTTAAATTTCCGAGAACACGCTTCAAACCCCTCCTGAGATTGAGATTGAATTTTATTTAATATTAATGTCAACGCATTTGTTAGCGACAAAAGTTTTTAAATTAACAGCTGCTGCAATTAAATTAAACGTTTTTAATTTCTAAAAATATTTACACGTGCCACAGTTAGAGGCAAAAGACTCCCTTCTCGCCCTCTTCTCATCATTCGCTTTCGGTCATCAACATTCTTCTGGAACAAAGACCCAAATTTGAATTTAAATTGAAGTTAGTTTGCCAGCCGAAGCCAACCAAACTCCCTTTGAACGCCTTCTAATCCTTCAATTAATAATCTTCAGCTCTTAACTTTTTGCTCGGCAACAACAACAACGTGTTAAATGTAACCCAAAGTTTTTTGGTCGGCAAACCCTTTTCGTGGTTGGAATTTCTTTTTTTTTTCTGCCTGTCCTCCTCCCACCCAAACATACAATTATTTAGCGTTTCTTTTTCCCTTGTTTCTCGGTGTTTTTTTTATTCTGCTTTACATTAAATGTCTAATTAATCACGTTTTCTTGTTCGTTGAGGGGCTTTAAAACTAAGCGCCTGACTTGGCATTTTGTTGTAATTAAATTTATTCCCCAATTTCGGTCAGAGATTTTAACTTTAAGATTTTCCATGTCACCTGCTCAGAATTTAGTTAACCAAAAGGGTAAAGGAGAAGGCAGGGGGCTGCTGTGACAAGGCTTATTCCATTCAAACATATGACATTGAACATTTGTCCTCTTGTTGTTCTCCTTTGACCGACTTTGTTTATCTTTCATTATTTATTCCCTTATCTGGTCGTGTTGCGATAAGGCCGGCAAAAAGGGCACATCACATCACACGTCAGTTCAGGCTAGCTAATTAATTATGTCTTCTTAAAGCACACAGTTAAAGTTGCTGGTGGGCTGGCTGGGGCCACACGACGTATGAGTTATTTTTATGTGCCTAAGCGAAAAGAAACTTTGGACTAAGCTACTTTTGACAGCTGGGAATTTGGGTTGAATGAGATGAAAATGTACTGCTAAGTAAAAGAGGAAACGGCGAGAGAGGAGATGAGTTTCGGCTCAATGAGTTGCTGTACGATTACCTGGCTTTTGGCCAAAAACAACTTGCAACTTGTTTTCGTATTAATTAGAAAAATAAACAAAGCGGCAAGCGCCAGAAAATCACATTCTAAATAAATTCAGACCGATGAACAAGAAAGAGAGACAGAGAGGGACCCTTTTTAGGAGAAACTAAACAAAAATCAATTACAAATGCCAAATATATCTAAATTGAGAGCAAAGAACAATTAGTGACAAAAGTGTTTGTAGTTGTACAAGACAGTTCTAGGTGATGGACAGTCAATTTGTTGTCAGACCAGCAGAAAGACATGACCTGGTTTGATCTGAACTGAAATTAACTCATCGATCATACTCATCGGCGAAATAAATTGCTCCCTTATCATTAGATCTATTAAAAAAAGCTATAACTTTTAACACTTTATACAATATCTTCTTTGCAGTTCAAGGAAATATTTAAGGACTGATTTCGCCATGGATTACTTCCTATAAGAGCAACTTTAAGAGCTTTGTGTCTAACTTCAAAGTTCTCCATGAGAATCTACTGACATAAACATCTTATTATGATATCCACAAAGATTTCCAGGAAAATCTAGAGTTTTAAACCTTTAAACTGACAATGAGCTGGAAAATCTTTCAAAAGCGGTAAGTGAAATTTTGTTAATTTAAAAAATCTTCAAGAGAAAGAAAAAGTCAGATGCTGTCAGTAAGTGCTCGTTCTCCTGCTTGTGCTATAGATTTAATTAATAGTCATAAATAGCAAATGGCACGAATGCATTTGCAGTTTTGCATTCTGCATTTTGAGAGGGAAAATGTTGATTTTTAATTAGCCCCAGGTCTAAAAATAAAAACGTGGCTGGCATTTGGAAATGACAGAAGAAGAAGCCTCGCGGATTCTTGACATATTGCCAACAGCTGAGCTACAAAAAAGCGGCAAAGAAATTGCAGCCCAGTGGTGTTGATTATGAGGAAAATGGCTGAGGCGTAGCACGTGCCGCATCATGGAAAATAGTTTGCATTTTCCTGGGAGTGTTGCGAATGTCAAGCATATGGGCATGTTTTCAATGGCGGCATGGATTGGTGGGTTAAAGTTGAAACCAGATTAGACTCTAAGGCCTTTTTCCCAGTTATCGCCCACTCAGCCAAAAATAAACAATTTAATGTGGAAAGTTTTTTTTCGCTCGTTTCCTTGCAAAACAACAACAACAAGACTATGTATGTATACTCCCTCTACTACAGTCATTGTGTTTTTATTTTTTTTGGTGGGTTGGACGGGGGAAAAACAAGCCATGACCAAAAAGTTTTTCGCCAAAAACAGGCGGAGATGTGGGGGCGGGGTAATCATTAAAATTCATTTCCTATCGACAGTCAGTTGGGGTTTGGTTGCGGAGGCAAAGGCGGAGGCGCAGACGACGGCGACGTCTACCATGGAGAGCTCAAGTACAAGCAGACAAACATGTTATAGATGACGCCATTTAGTTTGAATATCTATGGCAGCCACATCCACAATACATACACATCCTTTGCCAGCCACATCTATGTATACATGTGGGTCCTGTGACTCCCTCTACTACCCCTACCCATCTCCGGCTAGGCTCCTCTTTGGGTTGTATTCACAAGTGCCTGGCAGCGATTTGAATGCGGCAATTCCTTTTGAATTGATCCCAAAAGTGACCTTTGATTTTCGATACGATTTTAGTCATTTTCACATGGCCAGGGCCAAAAGTCTCTAGCGACACAAAGCCATAGAGAAAAAGAGAGCAGAGAGATAGGGAGAGAGAAGGGGCTGTAGCGAAGCCACCGAAGCCATTTTGTTTGCGTAGTTTAAGTGCCCCGCATTAGTGGGGCATATAAATTTTCGTCGGTAGACCCCAGACAACAACAGACGACGACGACGACAACGACGACAAAAACGACAAAAGCGAGAGAATCCAAGCGAAAATCAAACTAAAAGTTCGCCACATGAAAATCATAATTCAAACGTTGGAAATCAGCACACTAACACACACACACACATATGCATGGAGAGATTGAGGGACCCTAAAAACTCCCTACGTCCCTATTCTATATACATACATGTGTGTGTGTGTTTCTGATTGTTTAGCTGAGCTTGTGTGTGTGTGCCAGTGTGTGGTGTATGGCAACTATTGTAAATACGCAAAGCCTCTTTGCTTGGGTTGGCTCGACTAGCGGAATGTCCTTGTGCTGCTTCTGTGATTTCGCTCGTTTGCCTTTGACCCCCGAAAATGGAACACCCCCCCTTTGTATGTTGTGTTGTGTTGTGGGTGTGTGTGTGTTGGCCCTATATTTGCCCCTTTTCCCTTCGTTACCCCCATTTTGTTTGCCAAATGGGAAGCGTGTGCGTTTTGTTTTATTGCCCAGAGCTTGGTTGACTCGTTTTTTTTTTTTGCGACTCTCTCTTTCTCTCTCTCTTTTCTATTTTCGGTTTCGCTTTTAGCCCGCTTGCTTCCCGCTTCTTTGTTGGCCATTGTGTGAGGATAATCGAAGCCATAAATAACAGGCGCGAACGCGTTTTTTTCTTTTCCATTCTCGGGCAATTTTTTTTGTTCCATTTTGGGCATACGATAACAAACAAAAGTGCCAAAAGTGACAAACAGCAGGCAACTGTCAACTTGGCCCCTTTCCCCTCCATCCATAAAGGTGCCTGATTGGGGGGAAAGAGAAAGCCAGACTAGGCCAAAGCCAACTCGTTAGCAAATCCAATTTGTGCGTGAATGTCAACAGTTCCGTTGCAGTTACATTTGACGAAAAAGTTGGTGGGGGGGTGGTAAAAATATGGGTAAATGGGGGAATGGGAAAATGACAGTTGAAAGTTTACGAGTTAGAATTGAAGTTAGTTGCCCAATAAAATCAACTGCAAGCGCGTGACACAAATCGTTCAAAATGACCGAGTTTCATTTTGTCGTTTGTTGTTTGCCCTTTTTTTAAATCAATTAAAAATTTACATTTCATTCACACAATGAATAATTTGCGTAATAGTTACACATAACCTTAAACACACACACACACACACTGCCAGCATAATTAAATGTTAAATTTATGCAGCAATAAAAAAAATATATGTGTGTAAAAACTTTCATATGCCTCGCATTTTATAAACAATTTCCAATTAATTACAATGTTGGCTTAAATAACGCATTTTAAATTCTCATCTCGTTGGCCGTTGTTGTTGCTCTTGGTGCTGCTGATGCTGATGCTGCCCCATGTTGCATACATACATATGTGCATTATGTATTAACAATGATTATTGCATATATTTTGGCTCATTTAAAATTTCATAAATTAATTTCGAAGCAATTTGTCTTTTTTTTCTTCACCCACCATTTTATATTTTATTAGTTGATTGTTTTTAACCTGCAACACTTTAAATTTATTTACGCAATTTTAGTTAAAGGTAGTAAATAAAATTTTTAATACTCTTTAAGTATAATTCTACCTAATTTCAGTTGGTCTTTAATTAGTTGAAATATAGTTTAGAGCGGACTAATAAACATTTTAGTTAATGAGGCCCCAGAATATAATTAAGAAAGAACTTTCACTTCTTATTCTGTAAATAGCCATTAAGTGTGGAGTGTCTAGTTAGGAATTCAGGTGTAGGAGGTCAGCTTTTTGTAATTAGAAACAATTACTATTACCAAAGACAAGATGTCTTTTCGAATCTTCTTGAGCCATTGCTGAAGTTTAAATTTTCGTTGATGGTATTGGATGTTGCTTTAAAGTCTTTTCTGTCTAAAATAGTTCCTTTCTGATTGCATGTCTATATTGCAACTCTCTATTTAGAAAAGTTCAGTCATAGATATACATATTTACTAATTAAGTAGCATGCCTCTCCTTCTCTTCCAGGCATTTTTCTCTTTTTTGTAATAATAATTTCTAATAATATTTAGATATTAACATCAAAAGAAAACTCATATATCGAAAAGACTTATATCCAGAGCCGTCGCCAGGAATTTTGCTGCCTTAGGCGAACATTCAAAATTTAGGCGACATTTTTAAGTAAAGACTCAAAAGGAAATCTGATCTAACATGAGCTTCTTTTTTTCTTTTTTTCTACTTATATAGATATTTGGCTCCCCTTTCTCTCTATGTAAGAGATGATAGATGAGTTCCAAGGAAATACTAAATTCCATTCATTATTCCACAAATTTTGATGAAATTAATGTTTAGTTAACTGAAAACTATTCCTATATTATTAATTAAATTAAAATCCTCTCTTCGTTGTAACAATGAATAATATTTAGGAACTAACAATGAAATATATTTTGATAAATATTGGTAAATATTTTTGTTTTGAACGAAATACATTTCATGTTAATTACATGGAAAGAAAATCATAACCTTACAGAATTATATCATTATTTTGACAAAACAAGACTTTTTGGTCGTGTAGGTCGATAACCTTTTACTTTGAACTGGCATAAACATAATTAAGGCATTTTGAGTTGTCTTAGTCCCTTTTGGCTGCGCTCCTACTATTATCCAGGGACAAAGGGGAGGCAGGCGGCATGTGGATACAAAATGACGTCATTGTCTGGTTATAATTTTAGACTTTAATGCCCACTGGCAGAGAGCAGACTGAAATGACTGCAGGGAAATTCATTGGAATTTGTAAAAGGAACTGTTGAAATTCCAGGTTCTGTCTTTGAGTATGGTTGATGTTGTTGTTGCTGTGGTTGCTGGAAAATTTCAAAGTTTTTCTTTGAAGAATTACTTTAGACTGGGCAAATAAGATTGAGAGCAATTTTAGGAATTGTCAAAGCAGACAATATTATTATTTTATTTCGTTTTTCCACATTCAACAATCAACAGCAGCAGATTCGAAAAAAGAAGAGCAAAAAACATGTAAAATAAACAAACCAATACAACGGAATGGGAGAGAAAGAGATCAATCGATGAAATCACTACTCATTGAATAACTGAAATGAAATAATATTGGAATAAATCAGAATTAGCATAAGCCACAAATTGTATCTACGAGTTACAGGCAGACAGCCAGCCAGACATCACCCATCAGACAACAGACAGGAGCATCTCTTGTCATAGTCTTTACATGGAGCTAAGCTGAGCTGAAGGTGTGCGTGTTGTATTTTACATAATGGAATTTTAAATTTAATCAAAAATGAAGTAAGTAAGTCGTCTCGCCGACTTAGGTATACCATACACCAGTAAAGCAAATATTTCAAGTTTATTAAACAAATGCATTTTCACATGCTTCTTACAAGCATATCTTAGTATCTCGCTCACTCAATCATACGAGCACCCTAGCGCCCCCACCAGCCAACGGCCAACTCCGGCCCTATGGAAAAACGTTTATATGCACAACTCGACTGTTTTTGGTCCGATTTTGATCAAATTTGGTATTTTGCTAGATATTAGTATTCAGTTTAAGTGTGCCAAATTTGATTGCATAAGGTAAAAAAATACGGGAGATAATCAAGTTTTTCAAATTACGGGGGCGGAAAAGGGCGTAGCAAAATTTTTATACATACAAAATGTGTGCATTTACTAAGCGAATATACATACCAAATATGGTGTCGCTAGCTGTAATAGCTTTTGAGATAAACGCTTTTTTTAAATTGCGGGGGCGGAAAGGGGCGTGGCAAAAATTTGAAATAAACTTGATCACTCTACATACTACACGAGTCTACATACCAAATTTGGTGGCTCTAGCTCTTACAGTCTCCGAGATCTAGGTGTTCATACGGACAGACGGACAGACGGACGGACGGACAGACGGACAGACGGACGGACGGACGGACAGACGGACATGGCTAGATCGACTCGGTTGTTGATCCTGATCAAGAATATATATACTTTGTGGGGTCGGAGATGCTTCCTTCTGCCTGTTACATACATTTTGGCGACTTTAATATACCATTTCACCCTATGGGTGTATGGTATAACAACAAACGAAAGGGAACAAACAACACGATAAACTGGGTATCAATCCATATAGGAACATGGATTCCATGTGGTTTCGCATTGGAATGTAGTGGAAAAACTTTGATTTGAATACAATTTATTTCTTCTTTTTGGGTAAGTTTTTCTACTCGATTCTGTACAATTCTAAGAACTTAGAGCTCGACGGTCAATTAAAAGATGCCAAAGTAGGGAAACTGAGAAACGAAACGATTTATTTTATGCAAGTTAACATTATCAAATGGCTAAATTTAAGATTCCTATAAAGAGAAAGCAGGCCAATGTATATATAATGTTGTGTATATATAGACAATGCTGATACATGTGAATGATTTGAGATGCCGAGAATAGATTACGCTATAATTTTTCGGCTTCAAGGTGGCAGTTTGCTTTGCGGTTCATTCTTCAGTTTTATTCTTTTGCCTTAAATTGACATTGAGTTATGGCTAGTCCAGCTTTCCCTCTACCTCCAACTGACACCTACACGTCTCTCTCACTCTTTCTCTCTCTATCTCTCTGTTTTTCTCTCTCTGTCTTTATCTCATTCATTTTTAATGCTTTTAAAATCCCACTCGTATTTACTTTTCTTCTATAAAACCGCAAAAGAAGCAAAGAAAACAAAGCTGCTGCCTTTTTGGACTTGACCACAGTTATGAAAAAATGATTTATGTTTATTTTAGCTACCTACGATATGGCAAAAACTCGTAAATACCATATCATTAAAAAAAGAAAAAGGAAGCAACAAAAAAAAAACCTCTATTCTCAACCGAAACAATTTAATTGTTGCTGCGGACAGTGAGAGGGGAGGGGGAAAAAAGAAAATGTTAATAAATGTCAAGAATATTTCCACTTAACTGACAAAATGAGCAACGAGCTTCAAGTTGACACACACACTCACACATACACAGACAGACTGGCCACAGAGAGTCGCCTCGTTTCGTTTCGTCTGGGCCTCATCATCGGCATAATCAGCGTAAAGTGGAAAGCCAAAGCGTTGAAGGAGCAAGTGGGGTAACAATTTATTTTTCTCATCTCTTTTTTATAATTTGACATAATTTATGAGTTTTCAATTTATCATATTTTTTGTCGACAAAAATGGAGATACATATATTCTACTGCCGAGGGTTGCAATCCACATTGTTGCATTGCCACAATTTGTGTCGCCTTTCACTTTTGCCAAATGTCAAATGTCACTGGATGGATTTGCGCCCTCCTTTCCCCTTTCCGGCCCCCTTCCCTAACTTAAATTGCATGTGAACGACAGATGTTGCGGCTCCCACGCTCACACCACACCCCTTTTTGAGCCCCGAAAATAAAAGCTCAGACTGAAAGAAAAAAAGAAAGAAAAAGCCCACCAAATATATTCCTTACTTGTCATCAATGAAGATGTTTCCTCCCCTGCACTCCCTCTCTCTTTATCGCCAGCCTGATTTTACTTTGCCTGTCATGGGCATGTTCTCATTCATGTTGTTCTTGTCATTAAAGTCGTAAGCACTGTCACGTAGCTGTCAATTTACAAAAATCGCATTAGCCATAACACATACACACACTCACACACACATTTACATACATATGTGCGAGTGTGTGTGTGTGTGTGTATTTATGACAACTGTCTTGTGGGTTCGACTTTGACTTGACTGCCTCTCTCTCACATCATTGGGAATTTAGTATCTTGAGATTAACAAGTCGTAAAAACCAACACTCAACTGTGCCAGCAAGTACATAGTTGTTACTAGAGTTGAGAGGGGAAGGGAAGGCGGCTAGTGTTAAATGGGCGTTTGGCAGTGGAAGGGGAGGTCGTTGGTGACTCAGATAAGACGACGCACTTGCGGGGCTGCACATAATTAGCGTTGCCCACTTAACTTAACCAGCAGCCAGCCAGCATTTGCCTCTAACCACTCCTTCTACCATTGGCATTGCCGCTGCCGTCGCCAAACCATTCCAAGAAAATGTCAACGTAAATTTGCATTTTTAAGGCGCATAAAATGCCAAGAGAAGCCAGGCGGAGGCGGTTGGCCCGAGGGCGTGGAGCTTATCTAAGCCTCGAGCAAAAGGTAGCACAAAAAATGCAAAACATGCGCAACAGGAAATGGAAATGGAACACAGAAGACTCTATACAATGGTCTGAGAGTTTTTTGGCCGTAAGGATTAAACACTTTAAAGCCGCTTAAATATGCCAAAATATTTCCTAGAACAAAATATTAAACGTAACAAAATGCCAAAAATAATGCGGCTTCTCTCTACTAAAAAGGTGTAAAGGATCTTTATTTTGTGACTATTTAAATTCTTTGGGTTAGAGAAATTTATGAAATTCAAGCTTTACATACAGTCTGGCCTTTAGATCTCTTTAGTACTCCTCCAACCCAAAGAATGAAAAAACACATTTAAAATAAAATCAATTACACAAACAGAAAGCAATTCCATTGGCACACTCCCTTTCTCTTTCTCCCTCCTCTCCCTCTTATACCTCTCATTCACTGAATCATTTACATAAAATTTTATTTCAACAAGCAAATTCCAAAAGGCTTTTCATTTTTAATACAGAGCCGCCACTCTCACTCGGTCTCTCTGATGTCCCAAGCGAGACGAAGCACATTTCACAATCCATCCAAATGTGGTTGTGCGTATGAGTGTGTGTGTGTGTGTGTGTGTGTGTGAGTGTGAATGTGTATACGTTTAATGCGTTTATGCATACGCCATGAAACTTCATTATAAAATGCTTGAATATTTCTGCGCGAATCGAATTGAACACGTTTCAGGCAAATTGAAACTCGACTAACCAAAAAATATTAGCATACTTTTCTGCAAAATGCTGGCGAAAGTTTTGTTTGTGATACAAATTAACCTTGAATCTGCTTGCCCCTTCAAGAGGAGGAGCGATTGCTAGGGCCCGTGTCAAAGTATAGAATAGAAAATTATGCAAATATGGTCTAAGCCAAAATATAACAACAACAACAACAATGAATAGCCAGAGAGGGCGGGGCAAGGCGGTACCGGTGGGCGGGTTAGTAAGGTGACAGAATGGCTGTGGCATTTTGTTGAAAAATTTATTAATTTTAAGCAAGACTTTGACGTCGCCAGCTGATAGGCAGAACCTGAACTGAACTTGGTCTGACAAAATCAATATCTCTCTCATTTTGCTGGCTCTTGTTCTTGCTCTTGCTCTTGCTGTTGCTGTTGCTATTTGCATGATTAATGAAGCCACGTAAGTGATTACACGGCCACGCCCCATTCTGTGGGAGTTAAAGAGAAAGGCTGACTGACATACACAAAGGCAAAGTCAACTCAAAATTTCACAACTCAAAGTCGAAGGCAGCAGAAGCAGGCAGCAGATAGTAGGATGGATGCCTACTATGGCTGTGGGCTGATTGATGTGTCTGTAGACATCTCCGTTCAGAGAGTCCCTCTATAATGCGACAACGCACGTGCGTGTAGCACATGACAAGATCCCCCCCACACACACGTACACACACACACACACACACATATACAGCCCTGTTGGGTCAAAGTCTTGGGTTTCGTGCTGCCTGTCATTGGCTGCGGATTGGCATTGTCAACGATGCAGCAAGGATGATGACGATGCTGATGCGCCTGACGCAAAGTCCTTTCAAAAGCTGCATCAGGCACAGACAAAGAGAGGGAGAGAGAGAAATGGGGGAGATGGGGATTCTAGCTGCCTTTTATTTATGCGTAATTTCTATGCACATGCAGATGCTGAGCTCAGCTTCTCTTTCATCATCATGGGCTCCAAAACAGCCGAATGGCAGGCAGGCATTTAGTAGGTAGTAGTCAAAGGAAGGCAACCAGCCACTTCAGCACACATACGAGGCTTGAGGATCAGGGCAAAAGCACTTCAAATGCCGCCAATGCTTGTGGTTGTGCCCTTGCGCTGCCTTTACGTACTTTAAGGTTGTGTGTGTTGCTCATACAGGCGAACAATCATCAATCAAAATCAAAAAGCCAAAGTACTTTTGACATTAATTTATTCAAAAGGGATACAAGCAGTTTGCATTCAACATGCATGAAAGAGAAAGAGCGGGAGAGAGTGAGTGAAAGGCGTATATCTATTTGTCCTAGTCTACAATTATGACCACTTGCCGCACTCTCACATACACACACGCACACTCGCACATAAACAAACCAAATAGTTATTCAATTTCCAATCATTCGTATGCTAAAAAAAAGAAGAAAAATATGTTGCATGCTTTTAGGCGGCCTTGCATTGGGTGGCAGTGGTTTGGTTTGGAGAACACCACAAAATTTTCTAATTAATATTTATGAATGACAGACAGTTGGCAGCATCGAGCAACAAGGACGCGCTTTGCATAAATCAAAAACATTTGAATAATAAATTCGAATTATGCATTTAATTAAGATTTGCCACAAAAATGTCCATAGAGAAGGCCAAACACTGAGAAGAGGAGATGGCGACATGGGTCGCTGGAGACAGAGAGAGAGAGAGAGAGAGAGCGAAAACAAAAACCAAACGATTTTCCAATAGCTTTTTGAAATAATTTCTTTTTTTTTTTTTTACTTCCTATTTTTTTCTCATCGATATGGAGGATTTGCCATTGTTCTATGTCATCTATCTATGTATATATATCTCGGTGTGAGTGTGAGAGGTGTGTTTGTGTGTGTGTTTTCGGGTGAGATTTTGATTTCCTTGGCTTGCATCACTCAAAGCCAACCAAAACGAACGAGCTAACCAACCAAATAGCGAACGAACGAGAACGAATGAACGCAAAAAGCAAGCGAATCAGCCGAAAGAAAAAAAAAATGAAGCAAACACCAAGCGAATTCAATCTAAATGCAAATGCTCGCTGTGTGGTTTTTGTTTCAACCTTGGTTGGCCTCCTCCCTTTACCTACCGCTTTCTTCCGCCCTCTTGCTCCCTCTTCATCAATGAAGGGAAAAAACCTAACGACAACAACAATGGCAACAACAACAACAACAGCAGCAGCAATTCAGGTAAAATCGGTACACTGAAAGCCAATTAAGCGTTACCTGCCATTAATCGAAGCTACTCCAGAGAAGGTTATTCCAAAAGAAGTTGCGACTTAAAAAACATTTCCCTCCCCCCCACACACACACACACACAAACACACACAAACACACACACATAACCAGGGGAAAAACTGCATCGTCTCTCGATGCTTAATGCAAAAATCACATTTGCCCAACAGAACTCACATGTCCTTGCCCTGACTGGCCAATTGTCCTTTATAGCTTCTGCTTTGATGCTACTGCCATTGCTTCTCCTTCTGTCTCTTGGCCATGTTAATACATATTACCAATTCAATTGAAAATTTTCTAGCTGCTGCTTGTTGTTCGCTTGTGTTTCAATTGCTTTAAAGGCCAATAAAAATTTACAACATGTGCAGCACCCTCTTTGTGTGTGTGTGTGTATATATTGGGTTCTCTGTGTGCTGGGCATGTCTCTTCTGCTTAAGTATGTTTGACATGAGATAAGCTCGTTTATCCATGCTCGCTTCATTTACTCCAACAGCCGAGCCGAGCAGCAAATTGATAAATTATTATTATTATTATTATTATTTTGTTGAGAGAAGCTAGGAGAGAAGACAAGAGCCAGAGGACTCCGAATTGCGTTCAATTAGCTGAGATGAAAAAAAGCACAATTAGCATTATGTGCTAAGAGCCGACATAACATTATTATGCATTTATCACAACAATTTAGTCGGTAATTGTCAGAAGTTAGATCTAAATCTAGCAGCCAGAGACAAAGGCGGCACATCCAGAGCTACAAAACATAATTGAGACATGGGCAAACTGAAATTGCGCGACTCAGACTGAGTCTCAAACATTCCTGCATTAAATTCTTTTGAGTAAGGTCAATGTGCTGCACACACACACAGACACACAAATACTAACGCAAAAATGTATGCATATATGCTAAACACGTGAAACACTTTAAAAACCATTTGAATTACAAATAGGGGAAGCCTAAAGCGGCAATGGCAATGCCAGCAACGATGTGACAAAACGCGAATCGATGCCCACAAATAGAAGATTTCATACCTCCAACCCAATCCTCCACTCTCGCCCATACCCATGCCCACATGGCGCGGAATAGATACAAAATAAATATATTTATCCGAAAGTATATAAAAATCCAAACGACGAGGCAGAAACCCATAAATCAGAGGATGAACAAAAAAGTTGAAATTAAATGCAAACAGTGGCAAAGACGACGCCGTCAATGATGATGACAACGACGGAGACGACGACGACGACGACGACGACGACGGCGAGGATGAAGATGAATATAAGGATGAGGATGAGCATGAGTTTGAGGTTTGGCATGGTGATGATGCGGAAGCGTAATTGAACTTTGAGATGTGCAGTGAGTGAATGAAGAGGAGGGAGGGAATCTAGGAGGATCCTGGAGCCTAAGAGCCTGCCAGACTCGCTCATTAAACCCAAATGCAATTTACGGCGATAATTTGCAACAATTTGCATGCTACGTGAGAATGCAGGCCGCTGCCGTCCTCCAAGCTTCACACGGCGGCACCTTGCCCGACATAGTCAGCTACGTGTTCGTAGCTCTTGTTGTTGTGGGGGTCCTCTAGGTCTGGGCCATACCATTTAATTGCTGCTGCAGCGTCCCCTGCACCTCCCCTTTCCCTCCATTGCAAACACAATTTTTGTTAATTGGAAAATGTGCATTGGATTCAGTTTCATAAAAACTTATATCCAATAAAAATATATTATTCCTAACGTGACTTCATATGCGTTTAAAGAAGTTTAAAGAAGAATCTTTATAAATAATTATTACTTATTTATCCAATCATTTTCATATATAAAGGCTGATTTAAAACTGTTCCATAGGCAATCTATAGGTTTTAAGTTGAGGCCACTAAATTTGATAAGACGGCGAATCAAATTTCTGATTAAAATGAACCCAAATAAATTCAAATTGTGCCTTGGAGGGGTTGAGTTTAGTAACTCTTATTAAAGGTAATATTTATATGCTTAACATGTAGAATCCTACTTATACAATCCATTTTTAAATTATCCCTTTTTGAAGTTAACTCAGTTAATTGTGATGTATTAGTAAATTTAATTTGTGAGACTCTTTTATAGCCTAAACTTATTAAAATTGATTTACTTTAAACTGAATTCTAAAATTAAACTTTTAGCAATACGATAGAAGCGCCTGGTTACGCTTTTGAGTAATTTAATACCTCGTTAAATGGAATGCCTTAACTCTGAGTAAATAATTCGCAAATGGAGAAATCTAAAACTAAATTTAAACTTGGCAGACTTTAATATATCTTTATACGTTTGTAGACATTTTAATGTGTAAGATATTTCATATAATCCTAGTCGATTTGCAGTTCAATTTAATGAAAAAATCTCAATTCCTAAGTCTATACAAACAAATATGTATATAAATATAGATATTTAGATATTGGTGTCAAATATATCAAATGTATTTAGTCATTTTCGTCTAGATTTATTTGCTCTAGTAGTTTTTAACTTTTTTATTTGTTTTTATTTTCATTTTCATTTTTGTCTGTTGTGCGGCAAAGAATTTATTATGCATAAAATTGCAACAGAAAGTCTAATAAAATATGTATTGAAAGTTTTATTGTTTGCCAGCACACACACATATACTGAGAGTGGTGAAAAGAGGGTGTTAGGGGGCTGTGTGTGTGTGTATTCATATATGAACTATATTTGCAGATATTCGTAGCATACATTTTATGCGACGCTGTCGACGCAGCTGCCGCGTCACTGCTTCAAGCATTTTGTTTAAAATTGAATTTTTTTATGCATTTACCTAAATTTGGTTTATATTTTTTGTTCGTTTTGGTGTTGTTGTTTTTGTTCGTTTTCCTTTTCTGAAAAGCTCCAACTTTATATACGCATTTTTTTTCATCGTTTCGTTTCGCTTTGTTTTGTTCATATTTGCAGTTGTATAAAGAGAAAGAGAGAGAGTGAGTGGGAAAAAAGATGTGTTTGTGTATGCGTATGTGGGTGTAGGTTTTTTTGCAGGATTTCTATTTGCTTTAATAGACTATACTCTGGACATGTGTGTGTGTGTGTGTGTGTGTGTGTGTGAGCCGTGAGGTGAGGTGAGGGGCTTGTATTTGGGCCGACTCTGGCTCGAGCTCGAGTTGGCTTTGCAAATATCCTGCGGCGGTAGCATTTATATGAGTTTATAGCGTATGCCACGGATAAGGGGGAGGAGGCGGTGGGAGGCTACAGTGGATTTTGTGATTTGCTTTTTATACTTACTTATACATACCCAACATGCATACCCCCTACCAACCTACAACTACATACATACATTCAGATGCCACATATGTACAAGGATTTTTGCTTCTTCTTCTTCCTAGGATTTCTTTTTTTTCAGAAGTTGTCTACACATAAAAACATAAGTCGCCGAGAGGCGCTTAGGGAAAACTCATCCAAAGATTTGACCGGCTTGTGGTTGGTCTGCGACACACACACACACACACAGTCACACCGTCACACATACATACACACAGACACTCACAATTGTTTCCAAGGTAGTGAGAAAATTGTTTTGGGCGATGAAACAAAACTGTGAAAATGTGTCAACAAAGTCTCAAGTTTGATCAAATCTAGCCACAAGATGTTTACCTTAGTTTCACTAAAGAAAAATCGAATCGAACTCCTTCCCCATAGCATGAAAAACCCACTCAAAATTAAATATTGTTGCAGCATTTTAACATTTTTCGTATATCTGAAATTGAAAATCTGCTTCAATCTTGTTGCATCCTTGCATTTAATAGTTAAAAGATGTAAGCTTCTGGCTTATAGTTACAAATTAGTGCGACCCCAACTTGAACTTACCCTGTCGAAAACTGTAAAAAGTTTTCTGTTTTGCTAATCCAAGTAGTTGAAAAAGAAGAAGCACAGGGCAAAAGAAGTTTCCAGGCCCTTCTCTTCTTTTGGTTTTGTTGCTTTAAGTTTTAATTTATGTTTGGTTGATTTTCTTCTATGTTTTCTCTATAGTTCTTGTTCTAATGCACTGACCCAGAGACAGAGTCAGAGCAATTTTGTATACACTTTATGCACTGTCTGTCTGGCTCTCACTCACTCACTCACTCACTCACGATGTATAGGACAATTGTGATTAATTATTATGGCACGCGACCGCTTTAAGCAGCAAAGCAGCAACAGTTCGTATCTGGTCCCAATAACTATCTGACAGATACAGATACCGAGTGAGTGTGTTATAGATACGCTTGACCACTACAAATGAAACCGCACCATATTACAGTGTCATTAATTTGTTTGGTTATTGTTGATTGAAGATTTTCCTTTTTGCTATAACGCTTCAAGTGCGAAAATTATATCGCTTTATTGTTGCGAGAGATGCTGATGCTGGCAGCAAATTAATTGATAACCAACACGCAATCGTAGTGAATCGAATTTGGTTTTTGTAGGTGGTTAAAATTGTGGGGCTAGTCGAGTGTGGAGACAGGGGCGGGGGAGGGGCGGTGAAAATGTTAATGAGCCTGCATGACGCATTTAAAATTCCATTTGAATTATTTGCCACACGCTGCTCATTCACTGACTGAATGTTGTTTGTTATCTTTTATCTTTTTGCTTGTTTTTTTATTTTTTGCAATTCACTTTTCTTTTGCCAGAACACCAAAAGTTGTTGTTGTTGTTGTTGTCGCCGCACACTTTATTTTTTGTATCAAAAGGGAATTTTCCGCATTTTTCTTTTCTATTACTTTTTTTTTTTGTTGTTGTTGCTGGCAACAATTCTCGTAATCCGCTTTTGCCCTAAATTTTCAATTCTTATTTGATTTTTCTGCAAAGGAGAGAGAGAGAGTTTTCTTTTTATTTTTTGCCGATTTTCATCTGCTCCTCGAGTGTTTTGTTTGTTTGTTTATTTCTTTCGCGAAATTAAGCAGACCGACTAACTCACTGACTGACCGACTGACTAAATGTCTGCCTCAGGCAGTCAAGTCGACTAATCACACGCGCGCTGAGCAAAAAAATAAAGCGAAAAAAACCGGCACAAGGCGAAACCCAAGAACCAAGAAGATGTCTATAAATTTTTTTGGCCGGTCCTAGCAGAGACGATGGGGGCGTTGCGATGGCTGGGCGGGGCTATTGGGGGTATACGCACTTAACTGATGCTTGGCATTTAAAAAGAAAAGCAAAATACACGCACACCGATACACGCAGAAAAGAGTGTCACGCACTTTGAGATGCTTTTACTTTTGCTTATTTTGTTTTGTAGGCTTTGTCTAATTGAAGACATTAGTTGCAAACTTTTTGTTTATAAACATTTCGATTCTATTACTGTCCGGAAACCTGTGCGCGTCGTAAACGTCGAGATAGGTCGTTGCCGTTGTCGTTTTAAAAACGCGCGCCCGCTCAACGAACCAAACGCAACGAGACACGGATAAGAACTAATTCACAACAAACGCAGCTGCCGCTGCCTGGCTGCTGCTGCTGCTGGTGGTGATACAGCAGGAACGCCTGGCAGAGCTGATGCCTGTCGTTAAATCATTCACAGTTTTTGGCCATTCGTTTGGCGTTCGGCTAACCGAAACGAAGCAACGGCAAGCCGAATCACCCACCCAGCCAATGCTCTCTGGCAGTGCGCTCTCTATCTCTGTCACAATCTTGCTCAGTGTCTATGGGAAATGTTGCTCGTGTTTGTGGGATTAGCAACATGTTGCTGCCTCACAATGGTGAAGACGTGACCTTTGGCAACTATTTAACTGTTGTTTTGTTTGCAGCCAATTAATGGACAACAGTGTGCGGTTATGTGTGAGTGTTGTCTGTGTGTGTGATTTATTAGGACCTCTCATAAATCTGAGAATACTCGCGTCCCTCTCTCGTTTAGTCTCTGTTCGGCTATCTCTCTCTAACATTGTAATTTCATGCATAATTTCCATAAATCTTTTATGCCTGCGTGTAAAAACTTTTGGCATGGCCAATTATGCGCCCAAAACTAGGCACTAATTTGACAGCAAAGTGGCCCCAAAGCCTTTTTTTTCGCCTTGTTGATTACATAGGGGTCGGTCATTCACCACTAACCCTCGCCGTGTACTTTGGCTGGAAAAGCGTTAACGGAAGAAGCTATTGACCATAACTAACCACATAATTGAGTTATATCTATTTGGTCAGCAGACCACCACACACACACACACACACAATATGTGTACTGGGATTATCGGCAGTAAATTGGCCATAAGGCAAACTATTGTCACCTTGTCTCCCATAAGTAAATATACTTATGTGCTGCTAAGAAGCTTATCATGGGGATTTTAGTTATATTACTCCCACGCTATGTATATATAGAGCCTGATTAACAAATTGGGTTTCGCTGGTTATTCTGCAATAAATGAGGCAAAAAAGGCAGCAAGAGACTCTGATTTTCTAAAAACCAACTGCATTTTCTGTTGATTTCAGGCTGGTAATACAAATCGTTTAAATTTAAGTAATTATCCCTAGATAAAATTTCGCTAAATGTTGCTAAACATCAATAGACATCAGTGTTGCAGCAACTTGTTTACATGTTGCCAGCTAAATGTTGCTTTCGTCAAGTGTTGCTGGAAGTCAAGTGTTGATGTTGCCGTTGGCAACAAATTGAAAGAGCTACAAATGGGCAGGCACAAAATAAAAAGGCCAACACATATTGTCGTGAATCTGACTACACACACATGTACATAGATACATACATACATGCATACTATATTCATGTAGAAAGTAATTCAGTTGGCAAGCTGTTGCACCTATCCATGTAGACCCCCGTCGCCAGGGGCATTAGCCTTTTAACGCGCTCCCATTGTGTGTTGTTCTTGCCGTTGTTGCAACAAAACCTGCGGGGCAATGCAATGTGACACAACCTTCACACGTTTATGCTTCCACCTGAATGTTGTTGCTACAATAAGAGAAAGTAAGAGAAGAAAAAAGTGCAAATAGGATCAAGGATAACATGCCTCTGAGAAGGAGGGGCAAGTTAGTGGACCAAATGCTTTTAGAATGCAATTTAAGGCAACTTGATGATTGAATGGCAAATGGGCTTTTAGCCTATATAAAGAGTCAGCTAATTGAGGTGCTATATGACATATGTAAATACGTTTTCTCCTTATAAACACACACACACGCAGACTGTTTGGTTGTGTGTGTGTGTGTGTGCGCTCATTAAAAAACCGAGACAGCTACGCAGGAGAGCGACATTTGCATAACTTACCCCAATGTGCGTCTAAAAGCCTGCGAAACGTGCCACTGACACACAACTGTCACTCACACACCAGCACACACTCACTCACTCACTCACACACACATACAGATATCCATAGAGTAAGAGACCCGACACAAAGCAAAGTCAAAAGTTGCAAATTTTAATGCATCACAAGATTTCAACAACTTTGCACTAACAATCCCAAAAAATCATCATAAGAAGACGCCCACTTAGCTTGACAAAAAGAAAAATCTCCAACTGTCATGTCACGTGGCGCTTCTGCCCCTGGCAGTGTCCCTTCCTGGTGCTTCTACCAATTTGTGGACGGCTCATTAAAAGCGGCTATCGTTTTTTGGTCCTACCCTCCGCCTTTGGGTCTCGCCTTTTTGCCTCTAATGAAGTCCTGAAAGTCATGAAAGGGTAGCTATTTTGTGATAGCTGCCGTTAAATTGTCATTTCCCTTTTTTATGCAGCAAACTAAATGATTGACAGCTGGACACTGCGGTTGACTAACTGACTGGTTGACTGTCTGTCTGACTGACTGACTGAATAAGTGATGAAGTGACGCTTTGACTGGGCACTTGATTTATGTGGGTGTCGTTTTTCACTTTAGCTCAATGCTCAATTAAAACAGCCACCAAAAGTCACAAAGTCACCAAGATGAAAGCGAATCCTAGAGCAGTAGCAGACTTCACGGGATTAACACATCTCTCACCACAGCAACGGCAATGGCAACCCTCATGGCTTATAGCTCTGAGGCTCTGAGGCTGAGAATGAGGCTTTGTTGTCATATAAATCAAATATAATCAACGCGAAATGCGGCTCGACTTGTTATAGATAGACTTCGATACAAGATGTGGAGAGAGCGATAAGTAAAACGTTGAACTTGGATTGAAACTGGGATGGGGGCATAAATCTAAATTACAAACATAAGTACCAGAAGTCGTTAGGATGGGAGGGTTGGACAACCGCAGGGGAATTCAATTGTGGTCCACAACTATGTGGGAAAACAGCTTAAGATCTAAATCTCCCTGGGAGAGAGTGAGAGACAAAGTTGCTGGTGCTCGTTTACTTTGTTTGTTTGCCACTTGGATGGAAAATATGTTCCTAAAATGATGTCTCTAATGGGGCAACTAAAAGTTGACACCTTTTTTTAATTCGTTGTTGTCCTTTTATGAGGGTTGCTTAATTGCAAGTTATTGATGGGCCTACATTTCTCACAAACACAGACCTGGCACAAAAATGAGTCCTATGAAAACTCATTGACAACAACTACATACCTACCTACCTAGCTATCTATCTACCTACCTACCTTCCTATAAGAATGTGTTGCAAATAGTGCGTTAGTATAGAGTGTACAGTGTGGGCGTTTACCGGAAAAGAGAGATGCACATAACATAAGAGTTGTAGTTGACGATGGGAAGCAGACACTGTCTCATTTGCGGTCAGGTTGGCGTGTCAAAGCGAACAACATCGGCAGGAGCAGCAGCAGCAGCAGCAGCAGCAACGACAGCAAACACGTTTGTCAGACCCTTCTCGAGCATATGGTAGCCATTTGCTAAGAGTCTTTCAACAAGAAAATCATAACACATAACATACACGAAGTTGTTATACTCTAAACTCCCAACACAAGACTGAGATTCTTTAGAGAATTCAGTTTGTAATCGGCTTTCAATTTAATAATTCTTTAATACCTCAAACAGTTTAACTTACCTACAAATTTTCTACTTTTCAACACTTTTAAACAATTAAAGTAGTTTATTCCAATCTGAGGGTTTGTTAACTTGATCATGCATTTTGTTAGTGCATTTAATAGTTTAGTGTATTAAAAATGTTTGCTTGACCCATTCCAATAGTTGGGTTGCTGTCTGCTGTCGTTGGCTTTGTTTTCCTGTCAGCGCACACAGTTTTCTCATTTTCTTTTTTTTTTTTTTCTCACCGCAATATTGATTTTTATAATATTCAATGTGTTTATAATTAGCCACACCCATAAGGTTCCTCAATTGCTTCACTGGGCCCCGCCCCCGTCGCTGGCATTCATCTCAGTGGGCTGCTGTCAGTAACATTTGATGTTATTTGGGGGCAAGAAGAGTGTTCATTAAAACTCGAGACTTTTTCGGTGTTTCCCTTTTGTGCGAATTGAAATTATCAAGTGTGGGTGTATGTGTGAACGACATCTGTGAATGCCACCAAGTGCGTCTGAGTGCGTCCAATCGACTGCTGATTTAGTTGATGCCTCCTGCTGGTGCAACCTTTTGTGTGGCATTCAGGCTGCACGTAATTATAAATGTCAATGTCAATTGGGTCGCGTTCACGCTGATAATTTTACACTTTTCACATGTCCCCGCCCTCAGTGAGAGTGTGAAAGTGTGTGTGTGTGTGTGTGAGTGGACTACTCATTAGCCGCAAATGCTAACTGTGTATGTCCCCTTAACCAATTGGCAGTTGGCTAATTGAAAAACGCTCGCCTAATTACCGTTAATTGATCTGTTCAGCCAACAAAGTGCAAAATTGGTAAAAAGGACTGCATCAGCTGGCGGCTAATACCCAAAGACTCAAAGTGAGTGTATCCTGCGCGATATCCTGCTTGCAACGCATCAAAGGTGGACCCCATTAGTGAACGCTCGCACCTTCATCCATCCATCCAACCAACCGACCATCCTACCTCGCCTATGGCTGGCTGCGTGTCCTGTGCCTTTTGTCAAACAATACAACAATGCGGCGCTTCGTCGTCGTAGTCGTCGTCGTCCCTCGTCACCGTTGTCCTGCCAACACGACCGACCAAGTGTTTATTTCAGTCCACTTCAGGTCTTCTTTCCACACTGTTTCCTCTGCTCCGCTCTCCCTATCCCTGCAGGGGAACACAATGAGAGGTGTGAAGTTTGTTTATGGTCAAGTGGTTGGTTTTTCGTTTTTTTTTCTTTCTCTCGCTCCTTGTTGCCTTCTTCCCTTTTATTTATACATATATATATTTAAGTATCTGTATATAAAAAGTGAAACAAGTCTGGTAGGCTCACATTTGCTGTTGACAGGGACACTAATGACCACTTGGATCTTATCTGTTGGCCAGCTTGTTGCCTGTTGCCCGTTGCCCAATGTTCGTTGTCCGGTGTCAGTTCTCGGTTGCCTGGCAAACATTTGAGTTTTAAAGTGCGCAAATTGTTGCCCTCAAATAGTTTTTGCATACACACTGGCAATAAATAAAACTTTTGCCCCACTGTTGTCTGAAGCAAGTGGCGGGTGGTCGATCTATGGGAAAGAGCCAAATGAAATTTCGTTGTGGTAAAACGCTAAAAGAGCTAACTCAATGCCATATAGACTTTTTTCATACTCTAACTAAACTAATATGGGAAAAGAACATCAACAAAATTTTAATCTTTTTCTAAAATTTTAATTGTTTTTGTTTCGATTGTATTGAAAAATTGAAAAATTTGCTTTTGGTGTCCTTTGTTTTTTGCCAAACTGAATGGAAATGCAAGGTAATCCTGTGTCTCTGTATGTGTGTGTGTATGTGGTCTTTATAAAGTGCAAGGAATATGCAAATAAATTTATTGCATATTTTGTCTGTGTTAGTATTTTGGTATGGTTATGTGCGAATCCATGTGTGTGTGTGTGTGTGTGTATGTGTGTGCTCAACAATTTCAGTATAGTTGCAACTTTATAGTCAACCACTGAGTTGTTGCACGCTGCTCAAAATACTGAAATAACTCAAACACTGTCAGCACACTGACAACATCAACAGCAGCAGCAAAAACAACAATAACAGCAACACCAACTAAAAAACTACAACAAAATCGACTAGAACTATGTATACATACATACATATATATCTGGCAAACATAAAACAAGAAACAAACCAACAACCCAACAAAAAAAAAAGTACAGAAAGAGAGAGAGAGAGGGGGGAAGAAGCCCCCAAGGGATGCTGGCAAAAACGCACTTTATTATGGCAGGAGATGTTTGAAAATTTTTGAAGCAAGTGGACTTAATTCGAGTACACACACACACACACACACAAACCAGCTTTTCAGTTTGTTTGTCTCTCCTCTAGTGCTCCACACTAACAACAACAATTACAACAACAGCAAAAACGACACCAAAAAAAAAAAGGAGAGAAAAAAAATGGAGAATATATCCAGGCAAGGAATTTCGATTGGCAACATTTTTGCGTACCTTACTGGGCTGTGGCTGGCTGCCCCTGTCCGTATGTCTGTCTGTCTCTCTTGCCACTTTGCATCATCATGGGCGCACAATGGAAGTTTCGTTTCTTTGCTTCTTTCAATTTTTTTGTTTCTTTCTATTTTATTTCTTCTTTTTTTTTTTGTATATTGCGAATAATTCGAGGCAGTATTGCGAGCCAGCTTAGCAACATGGCAATTTTAAGCCTTCTTTGTAGACTTAAGAAAAAAAACCTCTTTGATAACCATTTCTATACACTTAAAGTTTAGATATTTGGTTTTCTCTTCTCCCCATCTCTTCCCTCTCTTACTGCGTTATTTCAATTTGCTAAAATTAATTTTTGAGAAAATTTAGTTCTTCATCGAAATGATTTAAAGTTCCAAAAATGGGAATTGATGCTTTACTTTCTCAGGCATTAGTTTAATTTTAAAGTAACTTTCTTACCTGAAGTCATGGAACCCCATCCGTAAGATCCTGACCTACGGCCATGTGTTACATGGTGAGTGTGTGTGTAGGGGGGGTATGAGCAACTGTGTCTCTCTATCTATGCGTGTTTGAGTTTGAGTGTGTGTGCGTTTCGCAATCTTCAATAAAATTGTTTGTGCTTTTATTTTTGGCTGCGCTTTTCATTTGTTTAAAACGCAAACTATTGTGTGGACGCCAACAAAAGGCGACGAGCTGGTAGTGGGGGGTGGGGGGGAGACTGGATGGAGACAACGGCGAGAGGAATGAGAAAGATGGAAATTGAAAGAGCAAAAGGATGGGAAAAGAAGTGGGAGGGGCGAGTGTATAAATGTGTGTGTTGGTGTATACCATGCTTTTATGCCTTTTCTGGTTTCCCTTTTCCCAGCTTCAAACACCTGCCCACCATACCCAAATGCTTCTCCTCTGCAGCTCCCTCTTTCGCCACCCACTTCTCGCCTCGTGGACACAACTTTGTTGCTCTTTTTTAAAGCTTTTGCAATTGCGCATTGTATTTGTTGGCATTTTTTTATATACCCGTTACTACTACTATTACGTAGTATGTAGAGTCGGTAGGAGTTAGGGGCATGAAGGGGGCAGAATTGAGGGTTTTTTCAGAGACGGCCACTTTATTTTCATAGCCGCCTCTTTCACAGCCGCATAAAATGCAACAACAGCAAATTGGAATGTGTAACCGCAACTCGTAGTTAATTTTATTTATTCCCCAGTTGAATTTCCTCCTTTTTTTTGTCTTCACTTCGTTTTTGGAATTGTCCGTCGGTGGCTTTAAAAATGTGTAGGCAAATGGGGATTTTCGTGTTGCTGGTTCGTCCATTTGTCCGTTCTGGCTTTGTGTTCATTTGTCAATATGATTTAAGCATGGAGCCAAACAAACTCGGCAATAACATAAATTAGTCAAATGCTGTAGATAAATTAGCGAAGGGCCAAAACAATTTTACGGCCGCTGTCACAAAATGCAACGACCGAGAACGAGACAGAACGGGCGGGTCCTCGCACCCTCTCACCCATTGTCCTTTCCAAATAACTCATAAATGCTGCAGCAGCAGCAGCTGCCCCGAGTGGGTGAGGCTCAATGTCCGGGGGATGGCTCTGTTCGACAGCTGGCCTTGCGTGTATCAGTGCCATAAAATGGAACAAACGCAAAAGCGGGAGAGACAGAGAGAGGGGGCACCGACCCCTAGAGATAGTCCCGAGGCATTATTAATTGCCCGGTTTTAATTTTTTTTTTTTGAGGATAATGCAATGTTTGCCATACGATTTCAAGGACATTTACTATACCTATTTGTGCGCAATAGCCAAATCATGCTGCTTATTGTTGTTCAATATAATCGCTAGCATATTAATTATACAATGCGGCAGCTGCCATGATTTTGGCAATGGCCAAATCTGAGAAACAGGTGGCCCAGTCCATTAGACAAGAGCGAGAGAGAGAGAGAGATAACGAGAACTGCAGAATTCGAATGTACTTCCTCCCTCCATGATGGTTCGTTTTGGTTTTTCCGCCTGCGCAACGGAAATGCAAACGTTGCCAATGTCCAATAAGGAAAATTTATTGATAGACAATGCAGCAGCAACAGCAAGGGTCAGTAGCATCCCTTAAAGACTCACTGCAAGGACACTACCATGTCTTTTTACCCATACTTACCCCCCTCTTGACATTGTTCGCATACTTTTGCACACACACACACATACATACATACAAAGAAAATTTTGCGCATAAAACCATGTCAAGAATTTGTAATTAAAACATTCTCATTCTTGTTTCGGTCTCTCCTTGCTTGGGCTCTCTGTCTCTGACTCTATGGCCAACCATCTGATTTCTGAATAATAATTCTAGTGCGTCGTGGTGGCCATGACAACAACAGAGCAGTAGCATCCGCAACATCCGCACTCACATCCGCCAGAAGAGTGTGTCCGGGTGGTGGATGGAGGAGCACGAAAAGCAATCATTGTAAGCCGATTGCAGAATTGCTTACGTCTTAAGCAGGCACATCAAAGGCTTGTCACAGGCTTGAAGAGGGCTCATAAGTGGGAAGGGGCACTGGGGGCAGGTAAATTGAACACCTGTTGGCCACAATTAATGCTCCCATTTTGGGTCGTATCCATAAGCTGTAACAAGGAACATCGACTCGATTGGTCAAGAGCCACACTAGTCCATTTTTCCCTAACCTCAAGCCTTTTGAGAGAGTTAAGCATTTCCGATAACATTCATTATATATTTATTCTTGATCTAATAATAGAGATCGATTCGGAATCTTTGATGAGTCGGCCAAACTACAGTGGGGAAAGAAACAAATTCTTGAATTGTGTCAATTGCAGGGTAACTCTTAGTCGTTTTGGTTTTCTCTCTCTCTCTCTCTCTGTCAAATCTTTTTCTCTTTATATTTTGGGTACTTTTTCGTCTGATTTTGGTTGGATTGGCAAATGGTGGCCACGCTGCTTGGCGGCAGCTTTGCAATTTTTAATCGATCCGGTCAAATAATCGGCCACGCGAATTGTACGATGGTAACAGTGAGAGAGAAAGAGAAAGAGAGAGGATGGGCTATGGGGTAGACAGCTGGCTGTATACTCGTATAGTGCACAGCTGCAGCGCTTTATTCCCGAATTACGCTCGATTTATGTTTATCTCTGAATTTACGAACCTGCATGTCGTCGCGACCGCTATGCCCAACCGCCCCTCCATCAGCACCACCACCACCACCTCCCTTCTGGTCACCAAGCCAAACTGATTGTTGATACAACAGCAAATCAATACCCTAGAAATGGAAATTATAGCTGGAAAGTATTATGGAATGTAATCAAAATGGTTTTGCCAACCACAACCACAAGAACAAGCAATCATCATAATTCGCATTCATTAAATAACATTTCAATAAACTATTCCGACAATAAATGTTTTCATATAATTTAATTATTCTAGTGAATGTTTTTCTCTTCTCCTCTTTCTGTCATTTATATATGCTATCTTTTATCTCTTTTGCCATATTTATTTCCTCTTAAACAAAAAAAACTTTTGCCATAATATTTGGGAGTAAAGTAACTTCTCCTTCGACTTGACACACTTTCTGGTCATTCACTAAGATGAGGTTAAACCGATAGATACGAACATCAAAATAAAGTACGAATATTTTCTAAATTTTCGACAAGAAAACTTAAACTTTCTTTGTTTTTTAACTTTTGAATTTAATAATTCTTTCAATTTTACTTAATGCTGATGGTGAACTGTCTTTCTGATAAGAAGATTTATTTACTACAAATTTAAACTCATAATTGCATTGACATTGCATCTATGACTACAGTGGCTACTAAGGAGTTGCTCCTTAGCAACATTCACATTCACATTCACGACATGCATCCTTTGGCATCCTTTTTTATTCCTTCTACCCACTTTGAGGTAAATACAAAAGGAGGAAATGCTTCTATGAAATAGAATAACAAGGATAAATGCGTTAACAATCGAGCTAGTTATTTACAGGGTATACAGGTATACATTTCATTGTTAAAATATCGTTGTACATGCTGCAGTTGTGACTGCTGTTGCTGTTGCTGATGTTGTTGTTGCTGCTGCTGCTGATGTTGCTGTTGTCGCCGTTGGCAGTGGCGTTTTTGCTCTTGTTGTTCGATGCCATTTGCGGGCATTGATTTGGCTTGGTCGTTCGATTCGATTTGTTTTTAGCTGGTTTCTGGTTTTGGTTTTCACCACCAACCTCTTTCTCGTACTCATCCCAATCGCCCCACTCTCTTTAGCTCTTACTAACACTGAATTTTTATGGCGTACGTTTTAAGTAAAGTCCGGTTTATTGTGAAATGAAATGCAGCAATTTCGATAAAGATTCGCATATAACATTTTAGGTATAGTTCGACTCGTGAATTTGTGTCGTTTGTTAAAATTCGTTTAATGCTTTAATGGCTTGGTCGCAATAAATTTATTTTGCAATCGAGAGCATAAAATAATTGAATTAGTATCAGCTCCTACAGCACCTAGGACAAAGTTCCTTTTTTAGTCCGACAACAGTAATCAATAGCCGCACACAATACGTTCCAAACAATGGGCCATATAAATACACAAAACTAAAAATAAAACCAAACGACGAGAAGCCAAGTATAAAAGCGCATTTGAGGCAACTTGTACGTGATTTCATGCGGAAGTTAAAAATGTTTTGCTCGTCGTTTGGCGTTTGCTTTCAGTTTGCTTTACCCATTCACTTTTCTACCAGAGTTTCCACAGGAACTGACTGAAGTTGACTTCACACACACACACACACACACACACACACAAACACACATATCCCATTTCCTTGCCTCTCTCTCCTCAGTCCATTGACTTGTTTTTCTCATTGTTATTCAACATTTAAATGCACTTAATTAATCGCATTCTAGTTCATTCAAAGGCAACTTTCATCCCAATTGTTTTTAAATGCGTTCATCTCACGCATATCTCTCAGTGACTAATTTTATGCGATTTTTATATGCTCATTACATGACATCTGTAATATTATTACATTTTTTTTGAATAAAGCCCACAAAAATATGACTGGCCTTGCTGCTGGGGCCATTGCCCAGTTGGACAATGCGGGTCCCAGTGGCATAATTAAGCCGTAAAAGTAATTGACCCTTAAGTGGACAACTTTTGAGTATAATTTACACACACACGCATAGAGAGAGAACGAGAGAGAGCGAGTGTTTTTGGTGGATGTTTATCTCCTGCGTCCATGTCACACATATTCTACCATGATCCAAAAGGAAAACATCATTTGCCACATCATTTTTGCCAATCGTAACAATAAAATCAAATATCAAAAACAACAAACTAACTATTATATGAAGCAAGCGGTGGAGGATGAGGCGGATGGGGACTAAAGCCAATTCTCAGGGAAACAGGAAAAGTTGCCAATGCATTTTATGGACTTTTTATGACTTAAAACTTATGTGGCAAAACGTTGGAGACGCTGGCGATGGCGGCGACAATGTACGTCGGTCCATTGGGGGCGAGGAGACGAGACAAATAAAATAAAATAACAAAAAATCGCATATAAATATATAGACAGAGATAGATAAAGGCAAAGTGGGGAAGAGGGTGAATAAGGCCAGTGAAAAGTATAACAAATGTCATATAAATATGTATCTATGTATCTGTATCTATGTATGAATACTCTTGCCACTGGTTTTATGAGGTCAACTTGGGATGGGTTGTCTAAAAAAGGGGCGGGGCTACCTTGTTATTGTTGTCCCAGTTGTTTGAGTTTTGCCAAAACTAATAAAATTAAATTGAATTGCTTAAAAATTGCCAAAAATGAGACAAAGTGTCCAAAAGGGGGTAGAGGACAGAGAATTCTAACGGCGCCAATACAGCCCAAAATGGTTATGAGTCGAAAGCGCCCAAGTGGCCTCTTTTCTGCCCATACCAGGACTCTCGCCCAGACCCGGCAAACGTGTGCGCATTAAAGAATTTTCCTCTAAATTGAATATAGTAGGAGGCAAGAGAGAAGAAAAAGGGTCTTAATGGCAGCAACAACAACAACAACAACAATAACAAATACACATCGCGGTTTAAGGAACCAGGATAGCAAAGCAAATGAAGAGAATACCCTAACTGAGTAAATTTCTGCAACTAATTTACCTGAGCAGATTGGAAAGCCTCTTGACTTAAGCCTTGCCAATGAGAAGTTGAGTTGAACAAAGTTGAGATGAGGCAAGCTTGGTGTAAAATTCATAATACCCATTGCCAGAAAGATGAAAATTGAAATTGATATTGAGAATTTTTTTTTTATTTTTGGTGGCTTGCGGGAGGGGCGTGGCATTTAAGGGGGAGGCTGGTGACAAATTGAATTGCGCAGATTGCCAGCGAGAAATTTGCCGGCTACAAGGACAACGACAACGATGATGATGATGATGATGATGATGATGATGAGTAACTGTGACGCAGTTGCTTCGAGTTTCATCCAGACACACACCCACACCACCAATATTAATGCAATTAAAATCGAATTTAATGTCAGAGGGGTGGAGAGGAGAGGAGAGGAGAGGCATCCTCATCTGCATATAGTTTCCATCATACCCGTCATATCTACAATTATATTCACAACTAGTATCCATGTTGATATTCATGTCATCAAATTTATTGATGGTAAACGCATCAGTGTGTTGATAATACAATCAAATGCATGAAAATCATTTCAAAACTCATTCATATACACACACACACACACACACACACACACATGCATACATACGTTTATATGTGGTAGCTGATATATTTATATTCAGTGGGTTGTTGGTGGCGTATACGCAATATGCGAATGACATTTATGCCAAATGAAAAATCTGTGCACAAATTTCCATAATTAGTTAGCTGGTTGCCACGGCTGCCACTAGATTATCGTGGGCTTCTTTTTTTTTTTTTTTTTGAAATTTTTTATATTGCACATAAATAGGAAAAACGAACGAATTCAATTTTTGACCACAATGTCACGCTTCTGGCAAAGCATTCGACTGGATATACACAAAATTCGGAATTAATTCAGTTGATGAAAAATAATATTTACATAGTCAGTCACCAGGGCTGAGTATCGCCGCTTATCGTTCGCCAGGAGGGTGGCGGTGGGATGGCAATGGGCGGGGGTGGTGCTTACCATACAAAAATAAACAAAATGAGATGCAAGCAAATTAAATTTTTGCAATTTATTGATATTTTTAGTTGGGCAAATGCAAATAAATAGAATTGAATACTATTTTCTCTTCTTTCGCTTGGGTTTCAATTCGTTTCAATCAATCAGTTTGTCAATGTGGTCGTGGGATATTGCTCGGTCAAGCGTATCATTTATTTATTATTATGTCATCTGTGAAATACATTTATTAAAAAAGGAAATTTCTAAATCAAATAAAAGTCAAGCGAAACTTTAAAGCGACTTAAACGACCCAATCGAATAGTTGATGCTGCTGGGATGTGGCAAATTAGCATAGCCTAATTGAACACAAAATGGCATCCGATTTCGATATGGCGCGAGTTGAGTCGACCAACACCAACTGTGACTGTGTCACCCGAAACGACGAACAGGGACCGCCCTTTGTCCAGAGGCAACTGTGTTGGGGGTATGTATGTACATATATAGAATTATTTTTTCTCTATGTAGAAGTGAGTGGCATTGGACCACATTGCCAGCTGAAAGCTATAAGAGATTCTCAGTATCCGTTTGCAATTTATGAAGCCAGGCACACACACACACACACACACACACACACACAAATAGGAGGCAAACCAGCAATGCGACATAGAGTGCAATCCCATATCGAGAACCAAAAATGACTCTCTTTGGAGCTCTTTGCGATGATGAATGTGATCCGAAGAATGGACATGCCCATGGCCATGGTCATATGTCATGTGCGGGTTAATTGGTAATTGTTGATGGCCAGAAACCAAAATGGTCCCCAAAAACCATGCAAATGCCTGAGAATATTCTAGTAATTAAAGAAGCACTACATCGACAATATTGAAGACTCAATCCAATCCAATTGCAACTAGCCAAAATTGAAGGTTTTGCGAGTTGCCAAAGGCAAAAATATTGACAAAGTTGCTGCAGAATGAGAAAGACGTAAAAGAAGAAGAAGAAGGCAAAAAAGAGGGAAAAACTCGATAGCAACATTTTTTCGCATGCTGTGGAAAATTTTTGATTGCAAATTTGTGTTTCTTTTGCTTCAGCACTTTGAAGTAAGAGATAGAAGGGGGCAACAGAGCGTATAAGAGAGAGGGAGAGGGAGAGAGTAACGAAAGAGCTTACCTGTTCCTGTATCCTCCTCTTAGCTTCGCTTTCCCTTGGCTGCCAGCACGCATTACCATTGATTAACACTCATTCAATCTTTTTGCCTGATGGTGGTGCACCGAAAAACTTTCTTGCACAGATTGAAATACAAAGTTTTTCTTTTTTTCTCCTCGCTCTTCCTTACGTTTCCAGTTATTTGGTTTTTGCATTGCCATTGCCCCACATATTTCTTCACTTTGCACTTCGCACACTTCCCAAATGTGCCCAACGGCAAAAATCTTCAACATGAAAAATACTTATATCCTGTGGCCAAAAAAAAAACGAAGAGGAGGCAAAATGAAAAATACAAAAATATTTCCCACACATATATAAATGTACAATAAGTTGAGAGAGAAAGAAAGAGAAGTTTTCATAAATCAGCAAAAAATCAGGAGAAAAAAAATGTATGCCAAAAAATATTTGAAAATATCTTTGGCATTTAAAGTGACCGAACGACAGACTAACTAGCCGACCAACCGACCGAATGACCCACTCCTAAAGGAAGTTAGAGGTGGACCCAGTTACATAGATTTCGGGCAACTTTCGATGGTGGCCTGCATTTGATAAATGCATAACTCTCCCTCCCTTTCCTTCTTCTCGCTATGCCTATGATGGGTGCAAGTGGGCGTGGCAGCTAATTATAGTGAAATGTGGGCCAGTGCGCAGTCGTCGAAAGTTGTTTTGTTTGTCTGTATGTGTGTGTGTTCAGTGCGTTTTGTTTTGCTGTTTTTTTTTTATTATTTTTTTGTTTAATACAGCTGCCAGTCAGAGGCTCAAGTTTCGAGTTCAGCTCCGTGGAGTAAAATTTTTAATGGGCCAAGCGTTTTAATTACTTTGCCAGATCTCACTCGTTTCAGTATGTGTGTGTGTGTGTGTGTGTGTACCATGCTTAAGCTAGTGGAACATAATTACTCGTCTCCAGTGCAACTCCCGGAAGTCAACGTGCAACCACAGCAGCAGTAGCATCAACCGCAGCAGCAGCCACAACGCCGGAAAGTATGCTGCTTGCAGTCGTAGTGGGCGCGCGAATACTGCCATAAACTATATATGAACAAACAACTATATATATAAATATATATGTATATATTTTTCTATATTTAGGTAGATACATGGCTTTTGCAAACAACAAAAGTTTCCCGTTAGTTGCAAGAGTTTTTTCCCCTTTTTATACCCTTGCAAAAAGGGTATATTAATTTTGGTCAGAAGTGTGCAACGCATAGAAGGAAGCATCTCCGACCATATAAAGTATATATATTCTTGATCAGCACGACGAGACGAGTTCAAATAGCCATGTCCGTCCGTCCGTCCGTCCGTCCGTCCGTCCGTCCGTCCGTCCGTCCGTCCGTCTGGATCAACGCAAACTCCTCCTAGACCGTAAGAGCTACAGAGCTGAAATTTTGCATGTAGGCTTGTATATACTGCAGGCGTTGTATATCTCGGATTCAGCCGGATCGGATCACTATATCATATAGCTCCCATACAAACGCCAAAGTCACGAACAGTGACTTTTCTTAATAACTTCGTTATTTTCTGAGCTATTGTCGTGAAATTTAATATTGGTGAGTTAATTACACATATAAACGACTATGCAAAATTTGATCAAGATCGGGTGACTATATCATATAGCTCCCATAGGAACGATCTTTCGAAAACAGTGACTTTTGTCAATTACTTCGTTACTTTTGAAGCAATTGTCATAAAAATTTATATTTCTCAGTTTAGCATAACTATTAATGACTGTGCCAAATTTGATTAAGATCGGGCGACTATATCATATAGCTCCCATAGGAACAATCGGTGGTGAACAGTGACTTTGATCAATAACTTCGTTATTTCCTAAGCCGTTCTTTCGCAAATATTAGACCTTTTACTCAAAAAACTTGCAAGGGTATACAAACTTTGACGCGGTCAAAGTTATCCCCGGCCCTCTGGTTATTTTTTTTTCGAGTTTTGTTTGAATTTTGTTGCTAATTAATTGCAAAAGTGAGCGAGATTTTTCAAATACCCTCGGTAAAAAGGCACTAAAACAGTTCGAGGTAGCTAAGACCTAAAAAGGAACTTTGCCCGTTAACAACTTTTGTACTTGGTCTGAGTTCAAGTTTCTTTCTTTTGAGCATTTGATTTGAAAATTTTCTGTAAATATTTTGTATTAAGAGGTATTTAAATTGTCCTTACTGTCTTGATGATTGTAGTTTTGTTTTATTGCCCGTTCACACTTTATGTTTTACTTTTGAATTCTCAGCCTTAGACTTTTTTATGAGTTTGAAGTTTGCTGCTGGCTGCTTTCTCCCATTTTGATTAAGTGCCAAGTGAAACATGTTGACTGACTGCAGCTAACTAACTAGCTAACTAACTAACTACTGACTGACTGACTCACTGACTAACAACGTTTAATACAGTAGTACAGTGAAATGGGCTTTAACCTCAGGGAATTGACTTGGTTTTGTTTGCGTTTGAGTTGATTTTAGCCGCCAGGTAATAATCGTTTCAAAGCCAAAGCCTAGCCTGGCCGAGACGAGACGAGCCAAGTCGAGATGGTGTGCAAATTTAATAACAAAATGCCTTCTGGCTAAAGACCTGCCATCCAGCTAACTGAGAGAGAAAGAGCGAGGGAGCTAAAGAGAGATTTTCATTTTGAAGTATTAACAAAAGTCAACGCCTGCAAGTAGGCAACACATTTTATTTTCTGCATGCAATTCACGTAAAACTTTTGTGTAAAGATATGAGGGTTAAGCGAAAGACGGCAAGGACCAAAGGTCAGAGGGTTATTTTGCTTGACAACATTAAAATGCCCACAACATGTAGAGATGGAAAACTTGTATTCTCTGCCTTTCTTTCTCTCTCCCTGTGCCTCTCTCTCTCTCTCTCTCCCTCTTTATGCTGTTTGCCGTTTGTCGGTGGCCGCTCATAAAAGTCAAACTATTTTTCAATTTCAAATTTCAGTGCTGCAACTACAAATCTTCTTCACCAGGCTCGACTGCGTTCTGTTCTATTGTTGTTGTTGTTGTCACAGACTGACCCACTGGCCATAAATATGTTGCGTGCCATGCCAGCAAGTAGCCCAAAGCATTTTGGCACTCTCCCCAAACTCTTTTGAATCCCTGCAGTAGATCAACAACCAACCAACAACAACGTAAAACGAAAAGAAAAATTTCTGGTTAGAGTAAGCTGAGAGAGGGAGAGGGTGAGGGATGACAACGAGCAATCCTTTTGTGGTGTGTCGCAAGCAGCCAACAGCAACAACAACGTCAACAAAATTGCACAGCACGCATTGTGCCTTTTTTTGTTTTGGCCCATGACCCCAAAGCCAACCAGTCGCATCTTTAGACCTCTCCCTTCTCCGTTTCGATGCCTCTCCCCAATCGTCTCTACATCAAGTTTTTGTATTTGACGCAAAAATATTCATGGCAAACAACCAACAACGAAACGACTATTGGCCATTTGCTAGTCACACACTGCTTTTACACACACACACACACACACACACACACACACACTCGAATTTCTTTGGCACATATTTCGCTTTCAACTTGTGTTTGTTTTCAGCATTTTGATCACGTTGTCCCCTTTTAAGCCCACAGACCACCCCAAATGGCTATTCACTCATTCGCTCCGATTTTACTTATTGTTAACAACTTTTTTTCGACCAATTTATGTATGCCTGCGTTTGACAATGTCCTGTTTCTCCAGTTGAAAATCAAACATCGTTTTTCCATGGCTTTAAATTTTTAAGCAGGGTGTGACTAAAAATCATAAAAACAAAATACAAAACAAATTTAATCGCTCATGAAAAAATACGCTAAATACAAAATTTGCATTTACAATCTGGCGGCTGCATTTGCTGAAATATTGCTGTCGTTTAAACGAAAGCCACCAGGTGAGCAGATGGCAAGGTGGAGGGGTTTGGGTGGGGGTCAGACGACAGGTGTATCTGCGCTTACACGAGGGTCGCATAAATATTTACAGCATTTTTAAAATGATTCGTGATGGGAGTTAAACGACATCTGGCAACATTCACAGGACTATGACAGGTTGGGGAACGGAAGGCAACGGAAGATGGGCGAGGAGTTACATGTAAAACTGCAATTAAGTTGTTTCATATCCTTCTCGACCCACCACTCCCACTTTTTACTTCTGCTAGCCCATGTGGGCGTGGAACTCGTTCTGAGTGATAGCTTGGTAAAATGCAAAATACCAAAAAAAAGAAACGAAAAGCCATCGCACACAGAAAATTCGTATATAATAATCGAAGAACAGGCAAATAAAATGCAAGTCATAAGGGACTAAAAAAAAAAACAAGAAAAATTGGGAAAAGTAAAATGAAAATACAAGCTGAAAGCCATGCCATGATGTGCAAAAACATGTGAACTGCCATAGAATTGAAAATGATTGACTTAAATTCCAATAAAGTGAAGTGAGTTTTCACTTCTTTCTCTCTCGGTTCTGTTGGCTCTTACTTTTTCGCATGAAATCTCAAATTGACAGACTTTCGAGGTATCCCACACAGTAAATTAAGAGCAAATTGCGACAAATCATCTAAAGGATTCCCTTGGGTATGTCAAAGTGCATCGTTAGAGAGCACACAATCAGTTACGATTTAAATGCAAATCTTTTTTGAAAAATTATATAAATGTAATAGGTTAATGTTTTCATTCATGAAAGGCAAATATTTGTCAAAGGATTTGTTTATCATTAAAACTTTTTGCGGAAATCTAGACAACTAAATGAATTAATTTTAGTTGCCACTCTTAAAAGCAACAACAAAATTTAATTGAAAATGTCTATCTTTGATGTCGTCTTAAATTTTAAAGTCCTATGCGAAAGGTAGAGAAAATTGTAGCAGATTTTCAAACTTTACTTGTTAAATTATTAGATTTCATTAACCAAAGGTTAAACATTTCACCTGCAAATGATTTCTCAGAAATGAATACGAAGCATAGGCAGACTTTTTCAGTGTTTAATTACATTAAAGACTTTATAAATAAACAAATTCATAGAAATTTTGGCAAAATTTAGGTAGATTAACATTTATTAAAGGCTTGAATTATAAATATCTCTAAAGTCTGGCTTGGTGAAGACCTACTCAAACTATTCCTATATACATAAATCTACAAATTTGTTGAACCCCCAATGAAAATGAGGAAGTTCTAAGTCTTGAAGGAGGATGAGCATACAATTGTATGCCTCTTGTATTCTACTCCTTAACATTGCGGCTTCTCTTTGTTGCCTTTCATAATTGTTTCGAGTCATTGTTCTGGTTTTATATGCCCATATTTCCGATGTCAATGTCACACAAAATATATATCATGCCATCACGCCCCGAAAGACGAGGAGAGTGGTGGGCAGAGGAGAGAACCAAGAACTGAATGTCGACATTTTGTTGCTTTGCTGCCTTCTAATACGAGTGACAAGGAGGCAGCCTTCAACTCTAAGTGGATGCCTCATAAATGAATGAATCCTGGCAGCGGCAGAAGCCGCCGTGGCAGCGACATTTGAAGTAGCAGCATGATGCGGCCAACTTAGCCAACTGTAAACGAGCAATAAATACGGGCTCAAGTATCATAAGTAGCTGACTCTGGCTTGTTGTATGTATCTGTGTTGTATGTATGTGTGTTGTATCTTTGCTCGTGCAGCAAATCGTGAAATATTAAATACGCTTTCTTTCTCCGCATCACTCTTTTAGTGTATGTGTGTGTGTGTGTGTGTGTGGCGGCATTGTTGAAATTAAATGATACCAAATAATGTGATTATTGCCAAGGCCGGCCTGGTTGATACGTTGGCTGCCATGATGACATGGCTGCACTTCAGCTCAACTTCAACTTCAATGTGAGTCTTACAGATGATGGCAAGACGAAGCCACTTAGGCACGCCTGATTGCCTACAACAACAAAAGAGAAAATGTGACTTACAGAATCTCAAAAAGTATAGATGTGTGTATGTGTGTGATTGTGTGTTCAAATTTATAATTTCTTTTGGTATTGTCATTCTTGATGGCGTGGCAGGCTATGAAATATTTAGTCAATGAAGAGGAAAATCAAACATGAGGTTTTCCACTCAGGGGCGCATTTGCCAATTATGTGCCAGGTCATGTGTATGTCTCGCTATATCTTACACAATCTGCAGTAAGACTAATTAAACTCACACACACACACACACACATACACAACCACCGACACAAAGACGTTGTATCCCAGTGGAAGGGGCAAGAACAACAACAACTCAATGGGTCATTTTGCAATTAAGCTGCAGTTTCTCTCTCTCTGTTTCTCTCTGTCTCCCATTTGGATGCAACCGAAGAACAAAACTTGATGCCCCATGTTACTATGTACACATCTATAGCACTGCACCCTCCCCTCCCCTTCCCTCCTACCAGGCGCCTGATGATGATGATGAATGAGTTAAGCGGCCGTTGCCATGTAGCTGCACGTCTAATGAGATACTTTTTTTTTTCCTTCCAATGGATGTATCTTCATCTGCAACTATAGCACATAGCATCGCATTACAGTCTAGATAGAGAGTGAGCTCAACTGCAAATCATTACTACCGACTTACCCGTCTACCCACCCACCAAGCGACTCTCCATTTCTCGGTCTCTGTGTTAACTATGTAATCTATGGCATGTCGGCGTCTCCGTTTTCGTATCGTTTCGTTTCAGTTCGGTATCGGTATCTGTATCTGGATATTTAGCTATCTCGCACATAGCAAATTCCCCATGCGTGCCCAGGCACTAATTGCGTCTAATTGAATTGCAATTGACCGTGAGTTGGCGTATTTTTCACTCGTTTTTTGCCGCGGCTAACCAGCAGGAAAGACATCAGCATCGTCGCTGGTGGCAGAGACTTCTCTACCGACCTCTACCTCTCCCTCTCTCACTGTCTTTCTCTAGTGCCTGCTTGATGAAGATTTACGCAGATGCTTTGATTTGTGTCAACACAAGCAATGTGATTCCCCCCCATCTTCTTATACTCATACTCATTCACTGACTCATTCAATGGCTTCACTCAATCATTTGGCCATGGCGCCAATGAATTGGCAACAACAACAACAACAACGACAACAGCAAATACAGCAGTAAAAGCAATGACAATTATAACCGCAATTGATTTATAATGACTACAAATTAACCCCAGTCACTAGAGGGGAGAGTTAGTTTATCATTATAGAATGACATGCAAATGTATTTAAATTATTGATTTTTGTATTGTGTTTAAAATTCTTTTGATTACTCTAAGGTAATTCTCGCAATTTGGTTGAATGAGCCAAATGAAAGTTTTGTTCAAAAGGTTTGCCTTGCCATGTGCCATAATTTATTGAAATTTGTCGCTCCTCAAATGCACTTTAGAATACTTCAAATATTTTATTCAATTTCTGCTTTTAACTGGTTCGTTTCTAAGTGCCTGAAATGATCTTTCTGTTGTTTTGTCTTTCTATACGGCTAAAGATTCACATTTCACATACATATGCATTAATATTCAATGGGAAAAAATGTGAAGAAATGAAGTTGGCACAGTTAAACGCCTTTCCATTGGCAAATTAACAACTTATACGCCCAAAAAGTTTTCTTGCCAGCAAAGTTGGCCAGAAAAGTTCTCAAACACCTGTCCCCACCTGCTGGCTTACAAAGTTGCTTTTATCTCCTATAGCTAGCTGCCATCTTCCACCACCTCCCCTTCTCCGCAACAACATGTTCCACACCCTTCGATCTTGCAACAATGCCTCACACAGAATCATTCGAAGTTGCTTAAAGAAAATATGAAAAATCGATTGAAGAAGCAAAACAAAAAACAACACCGAAACAGAAGAAGAAAATCTTGTGAGCTTTTCAATTTTATGTCACGCTGTTGTTGTTGCTCTTGTTTTGTTTGTGTTGCAAAAATTTATGTTTACAACTTGCACGCAAAAAGGGGAGAGAGTCAAAATAAAAATAAAAATTGTATTTTTACGATGGCAACTTTTTTTCAATGCAATAAAATAAAATATTGTTGCAATGCTATGCGGACCCGAAAAGTGTCACTGATATGTCAAACTCGTACAAAACATGAAACCATCGGCCATAAGCAAAAATCTACAAACAAACAAAAAAAACCAAGTAAGAGAAGATATAGAGGGCAAATCGGGAGGGCAAGTGGACAACAGATCCAGGCAAAAGAAGAAATGTTACCAGTCAAATATTTAAAGTTATCTTTAGGGCGGTCGGTCGGGGAAGGGGGCAAAAACTTGGCAACTTTAGTCGCCGCTGCCTCTTTCTCACTTGTTTGTCTTTGCTTAATCTTTTGATAGAAATTTGTATACAAAAGTTGTGTCTGTTCCTGCTCCAGCTTCAGCTCCAGCTCCAGCTCCAGCTCCAGCTCCAGCTCCCACTTTGCTCGTTGTCGCCTGTTGGTTTTGCTAAGCAAAGTTTGCTGCATTATTTTTTCAACAAAAATAACAACAAAACGGCAAGAATAACTTGACACAAGGTGTTTTTCTTGTCATTGAACTTAAAGGTGAGACAACTGTCTAAACTTTCGCAGCAGCAGCAGCAACAGCAGCTACAACCAGCATATTCTGATGATGAAGATGATCATGATAATAACGATGATGATGATGATAATGATGCATTATTATCCTATCGCTGCTCCCTCATTCTCTGCATTTGGCTTGCCTGTTCTTTATCACATTTTGTGCTTACTGCTTCTCTCATAATTTACAGTTGTGTCCTTTGAACTTCTCACTTGATTTACACTTGGCTGACATCGACATTTGCTTTGTAAGCAACCATTGTTGTCCTTTGTATCCTGCTGTTCTCTTGTCCCCTGTTGTTAATGTGATATAGCCAAAATGCCATTCAAACGTTGCGTATACGCAACAATTGACTAACTTCACCGCCTGGCTAATTAGAGTCACTTCACAACATTTGACATTTGACACACACACACACACACACACACACATACATAGACATTCAACTTGGCTCCACAAAGGCCCAATTGTCGCATTCACATGTCATTAAACTCTTACATATGTATGAATTTGTTGAATCTGATGAGGATATCATCTCCAGCTTTATGCACGATTTTCATTTGACATTTAAATGCAAAAGAAAAAAAATTAATTTGCACAATTAATCAGCTATGCCAAATCTTCCAGATACGAGCAAATTGTGTGGTTCTCCTTCAGCAGCAATTGTCATAGAAAACTTTTTGCCTTTTGCCAGAGAACATGAGAGCACACACACACACACACAATTTTCATTGCAATTAATTTTAGCACAAAAAAGTTGGCCAAAAAAGCGAAAAAACAAGAAAAAAAAAATGTCATGTAACTGTCACTGGCAAAGAGTGAAGTGTGCTCGCCAAAATGTTGCCATTTGCATTGCCACTTAAACACACATAAAGGCAAGCGTGGTATGGAGAGACACACACACACACATAATCGTAGTAAAACTGACGGTCGCCGGCACGCAAATCGAGTCAAGTTGAATAGGCGGAAGTAGAGCAAGAAATGCGATTGCCAAATTGAGTTGAAGGTTTCGCTTGACTGTGTTTTGTTTGGCCAACTCTGTGAGTTTTCGGGTAGCGCCCTTTGCTGATGCCATTGCTGTTGCTCATGGCTTTCCGCCTCAATGTCGTCGACGACAACGCCACCGACAACGCTACCGACAACGACGACGACGACGACGGCGTCGCTGCTGACGTCGTTCCCAGGCACTTGGCACTTTGCTGCAATTTTGTAGTTTTGATAAAATTTCGCAAGCATATTAAAAAGTTTTGCCCAACTTCGTTTTTACTTTTCCACATGCCATATAAGCATGAGGCTGGTGGCTGGTGGGCAGAAGGTTGGGTGGCAAAAGGCGTATTCTCTACACATGCCACTGACAGCCAAAGAGAGGAAGCTGTGCCTTATGGCTGTGCCAGCCACGGCTTGTTTGCTGCCAAAAAAAGGAAAAAAAAAAAACCAAGGAGAAAAAAAACACAGGCAGCATATAAAAAGCAAGCAGTGCACTTTGCTTTGCTATTTAATTTTGCAGCTCAAAGGCTTGACAAGCTTCTGAGTATTGGACTAAAAGGAAAGGAAAATTGCAGGAGCCGAAGCGGAGACATTCCCATGCATTTTCACATGCAAGTAAAACTTTTACTAGCTAGCAACTTGCTTATGCAAAACAACAAATTAAATTTGCAATAAAAGCGAAACACACACAAAATACTAACATCAGCAACAATAATAGAGAGGCAAAATAAAATAGTATCTATGATTTTTTGACATAATTAACATGAGAAAATAATTAACAATTTAACGCCCATAAATTCCGCAATAAAGTGTCATGCAAAAATTAACTTTATCCCAACAATTGAAGCGAAAAATTTTGAATATTTTAGCTATTAATTTGCAATGCAATTTTTGTCTATAAACAAATCGGTGAAATGTTTTCCTCTACATTTATTCGCTCATTCACACCTTTCCCAACCATGAAAACCAATTGCATACTTTTGTGCTACAAAAAAAATCAAAATATTTCTATACCATCATAAATATATGTGGATTATTGAATTGACAAAGCCAAGCTAGCCAAAAAAAAAAAGAAAGAGATGAAACAGTTTTAAATTTTTTAACAATATTTTGGGCATTAAATCGTTGACCTATTTGATAGCCACAGGCAATGTTAGGAGTAAGTTTTATCCTGTCTGTCTGTCTCTCCCTCTCTTTCTGACTAACGTTTATGTACATACATATAAAAATGGCTTCTCGTTTCGTTAGATTGTTAAGAGCTTGTTAGGAATAATGGCCAAAATCGATGCACACACACACACAGACAGACATAGAGTCAACTTAAAGTTGTGTGCCACTTGACTGACATTTGCCACATTTATTGAAACGATACATATGTGTTGGAAGTATTTTTGGACTGGTGTTGCATGTCATTCGATATTCGAAATGCATGCTGACACTGACGTTGACGTGCTGGTAATCAGTTTTGGCAAATAAATAACTAATTCGATATGTAAATGTTTGTTTTGCTCCACACAAATTACAAACAAAGAGAAAGAGAATGGCCAACCAACCGCATTGAGTTTGCATGACAAAAGCCAACTATTAAAAAACTCGTCTGTTGTTCTTTCTATCCTATAGAATTGTAGGGCATATCGAGGATTTCACAATGTACATATGTATGTATAAGTTGTATTATAGACATTTTGCCTGTCAAATTTGATATTCCTTCAAGAAACTTTACAAAATTTTAAATGGTAGAGTATTCACAGATAGAAAACACTAAACTTAAGGGGGTTCTTCTGGTGTATCTTCTAACTAAAAGGGTCTATCCAAGTCGTCATTTCCGTTGAATCTATGGTTTGGCCTTTTTTCTTGTCATACGGGTAGCAACTCGTAAATTATATTCGTATTGTGTTTGATTTTTTATGCCTTTCGGCAGCTAAGCCTAGCCTAGCCAGCATGCCATGCCACATGCCACATACACGCATTGTCTGACGATGGGTTAAACAGACCCCGAAAAAAGAAAAGGAAAGGAATCGACTCTATGGATGTATATCGGTGTGTCGATGTGGTGGTTATGCGCGCTATTTCACAAACACACGCACACACACACACACAACTCACATACACATACGCACAATAAAAATGATTGCATTGGCAAATGCTGTCAGGCTAGCCGAATGTGCGCTGCTGACTCCTGCTGCATTTGATGGATGAGTTCAGTGTGAATATATATGTATATAGGTAGATGACGGGTTGCTGGAGATGGAGGATGGTGGGGGATATGCAGCAGATGTGACAATTCAAATGCCAAAATTCAACACACACACTCTCTGGAGGGTTGACTCTAATATTTTACGCTAAAAAATGCATCGAACAATATGCGAAACGGTCGAAGCGACTCACACGTTTTTATTGAAATTGAATTGTTGATAAGTTTTGTCAACAGACACACACAAAAAACAGGTTGCTTCCCAATCAACTAGCAGCTGGCTGGTTGGCTAGCACTATATAGGGAAATACTTCACATGAAAGTGAGCTGTCATAATTGATTTGTATTGCCTATGAGTGTGGGTGTCTGTGTCTGTGTGAAAGCCAAAATGATTACCCTGTCTTTTACTTTATGCTTTGTGTGCCAATAACAGAGGAGCTTGTCTAATAGATGTATTTCAATAAATCCCATTTACTTTTACGAATTTATTTTAACCCTAAGAAATCTATAAATAGTGTTAAACAGATTCATTTTTCGCATTTTTAAAGATCTCCCACTATGTTCCCATAAAAAGAACCCTTTAAAGCCTTGTCTTATATTTTGCTACCAAGAATCACTTTAAGAAGCAATACATAATGATTATGACTTCTACTTCTTAGTAGGAAAGCTTAAGCAAACAATAATTCTAAGAAAATACAATCAAAAATGGTTGAGTAGAGACTTACTGAAATGAAGGGGGACCGTCTGGGCTGTGATTGAGTTTGAGTTCTATTTTCCAAGAAAAAGAATGAAAATTTAGTGAATTTATAAGTTGGCTTTGGAATTACCAGTAAAAGTAAAAGTACTCCGTGGCATAACTTTTTCTATAAATACGCCATAAAAAGAATTAAACTTTTTGAGTAGTCACTCTTTTATTGTAAATAAATGATAAAGAAGTTGTAAACTAAAATTGAAGAAGGACAAAAGAATTTTGCAAATCTTTTAATGCTTTAAATATTATTGCTAGTGTTATTTTCTATGTGTTTTTTGTATCCTCCCATCATTGCAATTCCACATGAATTTAATTTTATTTGCTATGCAGAGTGAAATCTCTTTATTGGCCACTTTTGTGTTAGCCGGCAGTTCAACAGCCCCAAAACCACAAACATTTGGCATTTCATTCGTTTCCTGCTGCAGTTGTTGCTACATCTGGTCAATGTGGCAACAAATGTTGCCAGTTCTGTGCCACAATTCGTTTAATTTGTGGCTAGAGCACATTGAGAAGTGGACAAGCAGCGCTATCGGGATACTTAGCTACACTTGCTGCCAGATATGTTGTTGCCGTGTGGTGGCCATATAACCCACATTGCGTCCAGAGACAGAACGACAACGAACAACATGTTGCTGACCCAGAGAGAGGCCATACCGCATTTGGAGAAATTGAGCAAATCGTCGTGAGCATTGGATTCTGCGCCATGCAAACGCCAACGAAAGAGAGATAGATTCTAATTTGTCTTGGGATGATGACGACGACAACAGCAGCACCAGCAACAACGACGACGCGGAGGATTCTGTCCAATTACTCAATAGAGTTTTACCAATTGTTTCAAAACACGCGACTGTTGACCATAAAACGCCTAATTCTTGTCGCTGTTAAATGAGCCGATTGCCAGAGTCCAAAAACATGGTCTTTAATTGCCAGCCAGCTATTTGTCGACTGGCTTACAGCTGTCACTACAGACAATGGCCGAGACAGCGGCA